>NC_138982.1:66352279-66493936 GCF_964341445.2 Mesoplodon mirus
GACAGTACAGTAACAAGATAATAGTAAGGAACTTTAATACTCCACTTACATCAATGGACAGATCACTCAGACAAAAAAATCATTAAGTAAACAGTATAGTACCAGCACAAAAACAGACATATAGGTCAACAGAACAGAATAGAAATAGAAAGCCCAGAAATGAATGCACACTTGTATGGTCCATTAATCTACGAAAAAAGAGGCAAGAATATACAATGGGGGAAAAGACAGTCTCTTCAATAGTGTTGGAAAATGGAAACTACATACAAAAGAATCAAACTGGACTACTTTCACACACAGTACACTAAAAGAAAATCAAAATGGGTTAAAACTTAAATGTAAGACCAGAAAACATAAAGTTCCTAGAAGAAAACATGGGTGGTAAGCTCTTTGACACTGATCTTAACAACATTTTTTGGATATGTTTCCTTAGACAAGGGTTTCTTGCAAAACTTAGCAAATGGTACCACATCAAACTAAAAAGCTTTTGCACAGTGAAGTTAACTATCAACAAAACAAAAAGACAGTCTACTGAATGGAAGAAGATATTTTGAAACCATATATCTGATAAGGGGTTAATATCCAAAACATATGAAGAACTCATACAACTCAATATCAAAAAAACAAACAACCCAATTAAAAATTGTTACAGAACCTTAATAGACATACTTCCAAAGAAAACATACAAATGGCCAACAGACACATGAAAAGATAACTGACATCACTAATCATCAGAGACATGAAAATCAAAACCACAATGGCTAACAGAATGGCTATCATCAAAAAGACAACAAAGAATAGATACTGGTGAGAATATGGAGAAAAAGAAACCATGGTGACTATTGGTGGGATGGTAAACTGGTGCAGCCACTATGGAAAACAGTATGGAGATTCTTTAAAAAATTAAAAATAGAACTATAATATGATTCAGCAATTCTACTTCCAGGAATTTACCCAAAGAAAACAAAAAAAATTAAAAAGATGTATGCATTCTAGTGTTCATTGCAGTATTATTTATAGTAGCCAAGATATGGAAGTAACCTAAGTGTCTACCAACAGATGAATAGATAAAGATGTGTAAATACATATATGTATATACATATATATATACACACACACGATATACATACAATGGAATATTAGTCATAAAAAAAGAATGAGATTTTGCCACCTGCAACAACATCGGTGGTTCTAAAGGGTATTATGCTAGTAATGTAAGTCAGACCTAGAAAGAAAAATACCACATGATCTCCCATATATGTAGAATTAAAAAACAAACAAACAAAACAAAATGTTTTGAGCCTAGACAATGTTTAGAAATGTTTATTGAGCCTAGACATCCTGCCAAAAATTGTACAAGTGAAAACTCAGGTTACCAAGATGATAAAATAGGTCACTCCTGACTTTGCTCCCATATCAAAAGAAGAACAGGGCCTCCCTGGTGGCGCAGTGGTTGAGAGTCCGCCTGCCGATGCAGGGGATACGGGTTTATGCCCCGGTCTGGGAGGATCCCATGTGCCGCGGAGCGGCTGGGCCCGTGAGCCATGGCCGCTGGGCCTGCGCGTCCGGAGCCTGTGCTCCGCAACGGGAGAGGCCACAACAGTGAGAGGCCCGCATACCACAAAAAGAAAAAAAAAAAAAAAAAAAAAGAAGAAGAACAACTAATAACTAACAATTCAAGAACAAGACACCACTGAGCAAATCCTAGAACGTGAGGGTGAGGCTGAAGTACCTCCCTGCACCTCAGCAACCAAGAGAGATTGCATGAGAAGGTAAGAAAAGTGGCTGCACATTGACCACATTACCTCTCCTCCAGGCCAGCATAGCACCACACAGAGAGGCCTCCCCTGAACCTCCAGTTCCTCCAGTGGGAAAAGACAACCCACAGAAGACAGCCATCTCTCCCAGCATTGAGGTCACTTTGTGGGAACTCCTATTCTGATCTTGTACTACAGGGAATCTGACTGTGACAGAGGAGAGGAGAGGAGCTTGCAACTACCAGCACAGGGACCTTGGCAGATTGATTTCATACCTGCAGTGCCCAAATCATATTCACAACCATAGCTTTGCTCATCTGTAGAACCATGGTGGGGGCACATTGTAACCAGGGATCTCAGCAGAGTACAGATCTGCCTAATTTGGATCCTCAAACAAGGATTTTGCCAGCCCTAAAAGCCTGGTTTACGCATGCCTAGGCAAGGAGTAATCATAGCCTTACCTACTGTGGAGAGGGTCTTCTGGACCCTTATGACCAGAAAGGCTGGCAATAATTCCTGGAAGATTTGTGGCCCAGTGGTGCTCTAGCCCAGAGGTGGGCAGGCAGAGCTAATCCCAGACCAAAGCCAATACTGGGCATGGAGGGTCCCCATGTTATGAATGGGTGTAATTGGTGGGAGGATTAATTCATAACCAAGGCTGAGAGTCGCTCCTGGCCCCTACCAAACAGAGCCTGTTTGGGAACCTGAGAGTAGCTTGGAGTGCCTCCTCCCCCTCCTGCCAAGGCAAGGGAACTGAGACATAGCCCAACCTCCTATGAAAACTGTCTTCTGGTCCCACTGAACAGAAGCATTGTCAACAACTTCTGGAAGCTGTTGCTGCCCAGCAGTCTCGAGCCCAGAGAAGGGCAGGCAGAGCTGATGGTTTGCAAAGCCAAGACAGTGGCCATATTCAGCCAGGAAACTTGAGGTGTGGGTCAGCTTGAGTTAAGACAACAAACAGAGACTTTACAGCTGCTTTTCTGACTATGCCCAGGCAGGGAATCTAATTCATAGCCTCATTCATTGCTGAATACAGTATTTACCTGACCAACGAGGGAACATAATACACAGGTAGCTATGTAGCCCATCCAACAGCCCTACATACTGTGGCACTTTAACAGAGATCATATCCTGTAACTTCCCTCATCTGCAGAGCAAAAACCAAGGGCCTCACCTAACCAAGAAATTCATTGCATACTTTAGCATGAATTGGGTGCCCAAACACTGAGCTGCACAGGCCCGGCATCCTGTCCTGCTGTCCTGCCAGGGCAAGGAAGCAAATTTTTAGCCCTAGATACTACTGAATATAGTACCCTGCCCCAATCATCTAGTAAGCCTGAGCAGAGAATCCAGGCTACGGCAGAGCCCATCCTACAGCCCCACTTTCTATTCTCAGCCAGAGGCACATGTCCCCATTCCCTTCCTCAGAGCTTAAACAATTGCCTCCCCAAAAATTATACCATAATAACAGACCCCACCTGCCCAAGGCCACTACCAGCAGGCACACAGACATCTAACTGAGCTAACTTGGTGAATAATGATTTCTATCAAAGCAAACCTGTAAAGTTGGAAGGAGGAGCCCAATTATTCAAATGCACAGATACCAATGGAAGGAGTCAAAAGTCACAAAAAATAAATGGTAAATATGACACCAGCAAAGGAAACTAATAAAGCTCTAATAACTCACCCTAAAGAAAATGAGATCTATAAACTGTCGCAAAAACAATTCAGAATAATTCTCTTAAGAAAGTTTAGTGAATTACAAGAAAAGAGACAGATAAGTAAACAAAATTAGGAAAACAATGCATGAACAAAACAGGTAGTTAGACAAAGAAATAGCAACTATCGAACAAACAAACAGAAGATGTAGAGTTGAAATACACAGTAATTTAACTCAGGAATTCATTAGATATTCAAAAGTAGATTCCAATAAGCAGCAGAATCAGTGATCTGGAGGACAGGACATTAGAAATTACCCAGTCAGAGAAGCAAAAAGAAAAGAAGAATGACAAAGAATGAAGAAAGCCTACAGGAGTTATGGGACACCATGTACAGAAAACAATATTCACATTATGGGAATACCAGGAGAAGATAAAGAGAAAGGGACAGAAAATATATTTAAAGCAATAATGGTTAAAAACTTCCTGAACCTGAGGAAACAAAGGAACATCCAGATCCATGAGGCCCAAAGGTGACCAAATAGGCAACTTGAGTAGGCCTATTGGTGTAGCCAATAGGCTACACCAAGAAGGACTATAATTAGATTGTCAAAAGTCAAAGACAAAGAATTTTAACAGCAGCAAGAGAAAGAGATGTTACATACACAAGAACCCACATAAGACTATTGGTAGATTTCTCATCATGAACTTTTCAGGCCAGGAGAGAAGGGGATGACATATACAAAATATTAAAAGAAACTAACTGTCAACCAAGAATTCTATACCCAGTAAAGCCGTCTTTCAGAAAAGAAGGAGGGATAAATACTCCCTTGAACAAACAGAAGCTGAGGGAGTTCATTACAACCAGACCTGCCTTACAAGAAATCCTAAAGGAAGTTCTTTGAATGGAAGTAAAAGAATGCTAATTAACATCATGAAAACATAAAAAGGTAGCATAAATTTCACTGGTAATGGTAAATATATAGTTATAGTTAGACTCTGCAATATGGTAAAAGTGATGCATAATTCACTTATAACTCTAGTCCAAAGTTTAAAAAACAACTATAATAATCTGTTATTAGTTATACAATACAAAAAATATGTACATTGGAACAGCAATAAACCAAAATGTGAGGAGAAGGAAAAGTGCAGAGTTTATGAAGTCTACTTAAGTTAAATTGTTATCAGTTTAAAATAGGGTGTTGTAAGTTTAAGATATTTTATGTAAGCTTCATGGTAACCACAGAGGAAAATCCTGTAATAATTACACAACAGAACATGATAAAGAAACAAAGCACACTGATTCCAAAAGATATCAGAAGACAACAAAAGTTAGAAGGATAAGAAACAAGGAACAATGGATCTACAAAACAACTAGAAAACAATTAACAAAATGGTAACAGTAAACCCTTATCTGCCAATAATTATTTTAAACATAAACCAATTAAGTTCTCCAATTAAAAGACACAAAATGACTGAATGGGTAAAAAACAAGATCCAATGACAGATGACTACAGGAGAATTGCTTTAGCCTTAGACACACATAGACTGAGAAAGAAGGGATGAAAAAAGAAATTTCAAGCAAATGGTAGCCAAAAGAAAAAGTAGAAGTAACTATACTTATATCAGACAAAATAAACTTTAAACTAAAAATTGTAAAATGAAACAAAGAAGGTCATTATATAATGATAAAGGGGTCAATCCATGAAGAAGATATAACAATTGTAAATATTTATACATTCAACCTAAATATACAAAGGAAAAACTGTGTTAAAAGAGAAAATAAATAGTAATACAATACAATAATAGTTGAAGACTTTAATACCCCATTCTCAACAATGGATAGATCATCCAGGCAGAGAATAAGGAAACAGTAGATTTGAACATTATAGACTGAATAAACCAAAAAGCCTTATACAAAACATTCCTTCCAACAATAGCAAAATACACATTCTTCTCAGGCACACATGGAACATTTTCTAGGATAGACCACACGTCAGGCCAAAAAACAGTCTTAGCAAATTCAGGAAGACTGAAATCATACCAAGTATCTCCTCTGACCACAATGTCAAGAAACTAGAAATCTGTAAGAGAAAACTTGAAAATTCATGAATACATGGAAATTAAACAACATTCTCTTGAACAACCAATGGATCAAAGAACAAGTTAAAGGTGAAATAGAAAAGTTTCTTGAGACAAACAAAAATGGAAATGCAACATACCAGAACTTATGGGACACAGCAAAAGCAGTTCTAAGAGAGAAATTCATAGCAATAAATGTCTACATTAAGAAGCAAGAAAGATTCCAAATAAATGAGCTATGTCTATAACATAAGAAACTAGAAAAAGTACAAATCAAAGCCCAAGTTAACTAAAGAAAGGAAATAATAAAAAATTAGAGCAAAAATAAATAAAATAGAGAACAGAAAAACAATAGAAAAGCTACACCAAACTAAGAGCTGGTCTTTGAAATGACAAAAAAATAAATAAAATAAAATAAAATAAATAAACAAACCCTTAGCTAGACTAACCAAGAAAAAAAAGGACTAAAATCAACAAAATTATAAACTAAAAATGATGCATTACAATTGGTACCACAGAAATTCAAAGAATCATAAGATGCTACTATGAACAACTATATTCCCAAAACCTGGACAACCTAGAAGAAATAGAAAATTCTTAGAAACATATAACTTATCAAGACTGATCAGGAAGAAATACAAAATATGAATAGACCAATTGCTAGTAAGGAGACTGAATCAGTAAATCAAAAATCTTCCAATGAAGAAAGCCGAGTATCAGATGGCTTCATTGGTGAATTTTACCAAACATTTAAAAAAAGAATAAATGTTAATCCTGCTCAAACTCTTCTAGAAAATTGAAGAGGAGGAAACACAAACCATTTTATGAGGCCAGCGTTATGCCAATACCAAAAACAGAAAAGAACACCACCAGAAAAGAAAACTATAGGTCAATATTCTTAATGAATATAGATGCAAAAATTCTCAATAAAATGCTAGCAAAGTGATTTAGCAGCACATTAAAAGGATCATTCTTTATGATCAAGTGAGATTTAGCCCTGGGATGCAAGGACAGTTCAATATACACATATCAATCAATGTAATACAAGACATTAATAGAATGAAAGAAGTGGGGAGTGGCCAAGATGTCAGAGTAAGAAGACTCTGAGCTCACCTCCTCACATGGGCACACCAAACTTTTAGCTATTTAAAGAGCAACCACTGATGAGAAAGACCTGAAGGCTAGCAGAAAAGATGTTCTAAAAATAAAATTAAGAAGGAACCACAATGAAGCAGGTAGGAGGAGCAGAGCTACTATACAGTTAAGACCTATACTTTTGGCTGGGCAACCCACAAATGGGAGGATCATTACAATTACAGAGATTCTACTCAAAGAGTGAGGCATCTGAGCCCCACATTAGCCTCCCAAGCCCAGGGATCCTGCACTGTGAAGACAAGCCCCTGGAACATTTGGTTCTGAAGGCCAACTGAGCCTAATTTCACAAGTTCTAGAGGACCATGGGAAATAGAAACTCCACTTTTAAAAGGCACACACAGAGTCTCACATGCTCTGGGATCCAGGGCAGAATCAGTAATTTGAAAGGAGCTTGGATACACCTACTGATCTTAGAGAGACTCCCAGAGAGAGGCAAGAGGCAACTGGAACTCACGCTGGGGACACAGACACTGAGCATCCATTTGTGGAGATTGTTTTACCATGAGGACACTGGCAAGTGCCATTTTGGAATCCTCCCTCTTTCTGGTTAGCACCTGTACCTGGCCCCACCCACCAGCCTGTCTGCACCAAACCTAGGACACCTCAGGCCAAGCAGCTAGCCATGCTGAGACACAGCCTTACCAACAAGCTATCTTAGGACCACCTGGACCTCCAGCTACTTCAGGACCCAACCTGACCCACCAGAGAGCACAGGTACTGCCTTCCTACCAGGGTACCAACACTAACCCCAGGGTCCCTTGGTCCTGAAGCCAAATATTGAGACCAGGTCCCACAAACCAGCAAGCCACTGCCAACTCCAGGATCCCCTAAGCCCTGTAGCCAGAGACCACAGTACCTGGTTCAAAAAACCAGTGAATGGACAACAGCCCCAAGACCATTATAGCCCCTCAGTCAGCTATGTCAGAAGCCAGCCTATCCACCAGCAGGCTGGCACTAGCCCTGGAACTCCCTAGGCTCCAATCTCAGCCACCAGTGAGTCAACACCAGCTCTGAAAAATACTGAGCCTCTCAACCAGCCGTCTCAGAATCTGAGCTCACCCACCAGCAGGCCAGTATCTGCTCTAGAAATCCCAGGGCCCTGCACCCAGGGACTCTAGAACCTGGATTTGCCTACCAGTGAGTTAGCACTAGCCCCAGGACCCCCTAGCCCCTGGCGTTGCCCACCAATGAGCCTACATCAGCTCCAGGGCCCCAGGGCCCTGCAGCCAGAGACCCCAGGAGCTGGCCTTACCCACCAGTGGAAGGGCACCAAGCCTGAACTACCACAGCCTACCTTATCAATACCTAGGCTAGTTACCAGCATGCCAGCACCAGTCCTGGGATTTCCTGGGCCCCAGCCCAGACAACTAGCAAACCAACACCAGCTCTGTGACACCTTGGGCACCCTCAGCTAGCACCCCTGGGATCAGGTCCCACATACCAGCAAATTGACACCAGCTTTGAGACACCCTGGACACAGAGCAAACCGTGTCAGGAATAGGCCCTGCCCACCGGCAGGCAGAAATCAACTCCTAGACCACAAGGGCCATAGGGATAAGCAATCTACCAGATAAAGAGTAAGGGTAGGGTCTCCCTGGTGGCGCAGTGGTTGAGAGTCCGCCTGCCGATGCAGGGGATGCGGGTTCGTGCCCCGGTCCGGGAAGATCCCACATGCCGCGGAGCAGCTGGGCCTGTGAGCCATGGCCACTGAGCCTGCGCGTCCGGAGCCTGTGCTCCGCAACGGGAGAGGCCACAACAGTGAGAGGCCCGTGTACCACAAAAAAAAAAAAAAGAAAAAAAAAAAGAGTAAGGGTAATGATAATAAAGATGTTCAAGGAACTCAGGAGAAGAATAGATGACCACAGTGAGAAGTTTAGCAAAGAGAAAATATAAAGAAGAATTAAACAGAGCTGAAGGATACAATAACAAAAATAAATACACTAGGAGGAATCAACAGTAGATTAGATGATAGATAAACTGGGAGACATAGTAGTAGAAATCACTCAAGTGGAATAGAAAAAAGAAAAAAGAATTTAAAAAAATGAAGACAGCTTAAGAGACCTCTGGGACAATATTAACCATATAAACATTCACATTATAGGGGTCTCCAGAAGGAGGAAGAGAGAAAGGGGCCTAAACATATTTGAAGATATAATAGCTAAAAACTTCTTTAACCTGGGAATGGAAACAGACATCCAAGTCCAGGAAGTATAGAGAGTCCCCAACAGGATCAACTCAAAGAGGATCATACCAAGACACATTGTAATTATGATGGCAAAATATTAAAAGCAACAAGGGAAAATCAACAACTTACATATAAGACAAGTCCCATAAGGCTATCAGCTGACTTTTCAGCAGAAATTATGCAGGCCAGAATGTAGTGGTACAATATGTTTAAAATGATGACAAGGAAAAAACAAGAATAACTTACCTGGTAAGATTATCATTCAAATTTGAAGGAGAGATCAAAAGTTTTACAGGCAAGCAAAAGATAAGAGTTTAGCACCACAAAACCAGTCTTACAAGATATTTTAAAGGGAAATAGTGGAAAAGAAAAGAACACAGCTAGAAATATGAAAATTACAAAATGAAGAATCTCATCGGTAAACGCAAATATATGGTAAAGGTAGTAAGTCAGTCATGTATAAAGTTAGTAGGAAGGTTAAAAGCAAAATTAGTAAAATCATCTATGTCTGCAAAAAGTAGTTAAGGGATACACAAAACAAAAAGATGTAAAAATGTGGAGAGCTAACATTGTGGTGAAAAGCTAAAAGAATTTCCTCTAAGATCGGGAACAAGATGAGGATGCCCACTCACATCCCTTTTATTCAACATAGTATTGGAAGTCTTAGCCACAGCAATCAGACAAGAACAAGAAATAAAAGGCATCCAAATTGAAAAAGAAGAAGTAAAACTGTCACTGTTTGCAGATGACATAATAGGAAGCATAGAAAATCCTAAAGATGCCACCCAAACTATTAGAACTAATAAATTAATTCTGTAAAGTTGCAGGATTCAAATCTACTATACAAAAATCTGTTGCTTTTTTATACACTAAAAACAAACTATCAGAAAGAAAAATGAAGAAAACAGTAACATTTTCAATTGCATCAAAAAATACAAATTGCCTAGGAATAAATCTAAATAAGGAGGTAAAAATCCTGTACTCAGAGAACTATAAGACATTTATGAAAGAAATTGAAGATGACACAGATGTAAAGATATACCGTGATCTTGTACTGGAAGAATCAATATTGTTAAAATGACCATACTACCCAAGGTAATGTACAGATTCAATGTAATCTCTATCAAAATAATAATGACATTTTGCACAGAACTAGGATAAATAATTCTAAAATGTGTATAGAAAGACAAAAATCCCCAGATAGCCAAAACAGTCTTGAGAAAGAAAAAGAAAGCTGGAGGTATCATACTCCATGATTTCAAACCATACTAAAAAGCTTCAATAATCAAAACTGTACTGTACTGGCACAAAAACATACACATAGATCAATGAAGCAGAATAGAAATCCCAGAAATGAACCCACACTCATATGGGCAATTAATCTGTGACAAAGGTTATAAGAATACACAATGTGGAAAAGACAGTTTTTTCAATAAAGGGTGTTAGGAACAGCTGGACATCTACATGCAAAGAATCTTTTCACATCATAAACAAAAAGAAAATCAAGATGGATTAAAGACTTAAATGTAAAACCAGAAGCCATAAAATTCCTAGTAGAAAACATAGGCACCATGCTCTTTGACATCATTCTAGCAATATGTTTTGGATATGTCTCCACAGGCAAGGGAAAGAAAAGCAAAAATAAATATATGGGACTTCATCAAACTAAAAAATCTTTCACACAGGAAAGGAAACTATCAACACATCAAAAAGGCCACCTACTGAATTGTAGATGTTTGCAAATGGGTTAATATCTAAAATATAAGAAGAATATATACAACTAAACATCAAAAAAAAACTAACCCTATTAAAAAATGGGCAGTTCTGAAATGACATTTCTCCACAAAGACATACAGATGGCCAACAGGCATACCAAAAGATGTTCAACATCACTGATCATCAGGGAAATGCAAATCAAAACCACAATGAAATATCACCTCACCCCACTCAGAATGGTTATTACCAAAAAGACAACAAATAACAAGTGTTGGTTAGAATGTGGAAAAACGCAAACCCTCATACATTGTTGATGGGGATGTAAATCTGTGCGTTAACTATGGAAACCAGTATGAAGATTCCTCAAAAAGTAAAAATTAAAATACCATATGATCCAGGAATTCCATTTCTGGGTATTTTTCCAAGGAAAAGGAAAGTACTAGTTAGAAAAGATATATGCACCTCTATGTTCATTACAGCATTATTTACAGTAGCCAAGATATGGAAGCAACCTAAGTGCCCATCAAGAGATGAATGAATAAAGATCTGGTATATACATATATACACAATAGAATATTACCCAGCCATAAAAAAAGAATGAAATATTGTCATTTGCAGCAACATGGATGGACCTAGAGGGTATTATGCTAAGTGAGATAAATCAGACAGTGAAAGACAAATACTGTATAATTTCATTTATGCGCAGAATCTAAAAAACACAACAAATGAACAAACAAAGCAAAATAGAAACATTCTTATAGATAACGAGAACAAACATTTAGTTGCCAGAGGAGAGGAGGGTGGGAGCACGAGCAACATAAGTGAGGGGGATTAAGAGGCACAAATTTCCAGTTACAAAATAGATGAGTCATGGGTATGAAATATACAGAGTGGGGGGCTTCCCTGGTGGCGCAGTGGTTGAGAGTCCGCCTGCCGATGCAGGGGACATGGGTTCGTGCCCCGGTCCGGGAAGATCCCACATGCCACAGAGTGGCTGGGCCCATGAGCCATGGCCGCTGAGCCTGTGCGTCCGGAGCCTGTGCTCCGCGATGGGAGAGGCCACAACAGCGAGAGGCCCGCGTACCGCAAGAAAAAAAAAAAAGAATTATACAGAATGGGGAATATAGTCAGTAATTATGTCATACCTTTCTTTGTATGGTGACTGATGGTAACTAGACTTATCATGGTGATCATTTTGAAATGCATAGAAATATCTAATCACTGTGTTGTGTAACAGGAACTAACATATTATTGTTGGTCAATTATACTTCAAAAACAAACAAACCAACAAACTCATAGAAAAAAAAATCGGATTTGTGACAGAGACAGAGAGGGGGCTGGGAAGAAGGGAATTGGATGAAGGCAGTCAAAAAGTACAAACTTCCAGTTATAAGATAAATAAGTATGAGGGACATAATGTACAACATGATGACTATAGCTAACACTGCTGTATGACATATAGGAAAGTTGCTGAGCATAAGGCCTGAGAGTTCTTGTCGTAGGAGATTTTTTTTTTCTTTTTTTTCTTTTCTTCTTTCTTTTCACTTTATGATATCATTACGAGAAGATGGATGTTATCTGAACCTATTGTGGTAATTATTTCACAATATCTATAAATCAAACATAATGCTGTATGCCTTAATCTTATACAGTCATGTATGTGAATTATTTCTCATTAAACCTGGGAATAAAAGGAAATATAGAAGCCCTGAGAATACTCAAAAGACAAGGTTAGGTCCCACTTTGGAGACAATCTAAAGGAAGACAGATGCAGAAACAAAGAGTCCAAATGTGGTATTGTTACAACTGACTATTTTTTAGGTGGAACATGACTATGGGAGTGGCTAATTTGTTGTTTGGTATGATTCATTTTAATTTATAAGAGCCACCATTATGTCTGCTGGAGGCTCTTTGGACCATTTAATGCCCAGCAGCTGGGCAGTGGAAAAACCAAGACTACTAGCCTGGGCACAAGAAGACCTAAGCTCTGGGCCCATTGCCAACATTAATTAGCTGGGTGAGCCTTAAGTCACTATCTGCAAAATGGTTTGCTAAGATTCCCTCCCGCTTCCACAATTATGAAACATTTCTAATATTGTTTTTCTTGCTCTTCATCTTTTCTTCCATCTCCTCAGCTCTGTGTCTTTAAATCATTTAAAGAGAAATTTATTATTTATTTTCTTTTATCATGGAAAACCAACACAATTATTAGGTCATACGAGAGGTTCACAGACCACTGTCCAGAAAATGAGATTTCAAACTGACCCTCTGTAAACTCAGGAAAAACTGGCCCTCGTGTACACTTTTCTACTTTCTGGAAGATGCCTTGGCCCTGTGCAATGTTTTTATAAGGTCACAAAACAGATTAGAGTAAGTGGAATGACAGCAAGCCATGACAAAGCTTCCTGAAGGGAAATGGATGAACAATTTGGCTAAGTCAGCTATGTATGCAAAATTGCTCAACAAAGTACCAAATAATGAACAGCCGTAGGATATTTCCACTGCTTGAAAAAAGAAAACAGATTATTTTTCATTTCAAATTCTCTGTCATTAACACTGGAAATACCTAGGCCTCTATGATCCTGAAGAATTATCAAGTCAGGACCCACTCGCAGAACACAGCTCAGAATGAAATAGTTCAGGCTGCCAGAGAAGGGCTGGGGAACTGACAAGAAAGAAACTGCCTGCTGGGCTGAGAACTGTCAAAACTTCACAAAAAAAAAGGGTATTTTAAACAAGCCATTATTTGAGGGTGGCAAGGGAAGGGGGGTATGCTTGGGTTTCTCCCCATCCTGAGCTTCAACTTTGGATTTTGAAGGAGTAAAGGCAGCTTTATTTAGAATAATGTTTTTTGTTTTTGTTTTTTGTTTTTTGTTTTTTTGTGGTATGCGGGCCTCTCACTGTTGTGGCCTCTCCCGTTGGCAGAGCACAGGCTCCGGACGCGCAGGCTCGGCGGCCATGGCTCACGGGCCCAGCCGCTCCGTGGCATGTGGGATCTTCCCGGACCGGGGCATGAACCCATGTCCCCTGCATCGGCAGGCGGACTCTCAACCACTGCGCCACCAGGGAAGCCCTAGAATAATGGTTTAATCAAAGCCCGCATTTCCGTGAGCTCATGTCACTTTTCCTTTGCAGCCAGCTTAGCTTCCTAGCATGCCAGGAACAAAAGCCTCTGCTGGCAGAAGAACAACCCTAACTCAGCCTCTCTGATGCTTTTCCAAGGCATGTGTAAAACCCACCTCCTGTGCTTGGGGATGCCAGGAACCGCAAACCCCACTTGCAAGCTCAGGTCATCAGATAAGGGCTCTCTACCCCCAGGGGATTCTTTCACTCTTACCATGTTATTGCTTCTGATTCTTCTTTCAAGTGTTTTTAATTGACATTTCAAGTAATGTCAAACTCAAACTCAGTTTGTCAGCATGGATATGCTTTGCTTCTCCTTTTAAGAGTAAAGCTTAAAGCTCAGTAATTAAAATGCAGATTAACTTTTAAATACTGAAGTGTTTTATTTTGCTTCTGAGAACCTCACGCTTCAAGCTGTGATTCTTTACGTGGGGTCAGGGGTGCTTCCTCTTATTATCAAATGTGGAGCATTAAGAAAAAGGGCAAGTGAAGCTCAAATGAATGCACCAGGGATGTTAGGAAACAAATGAATGAATCCCAATGAGGAGTGTTAGTTCTGTGGAGCATAAAGCTTTGCAAATGCCAATGGCTGGGAGAGATTGGAGCCTTGACCTTCAGGTGTGGTGAGTGGGAAAATGATACAGAGATGAGACCAGAGAAGTAGGAAGGAGCCAGATCGCAGGAAGAAATCTGACTTAATTCCAAGAGTAATAGGAAGGCAGTCGAGGTTTTTAAGTAGAGGTTTTAGATCAGATATGTTCTTAAAAGAATATGTTTTACAATTTTTAATTACCTATCAATGTGTACAGGTGCACACTGAATGCTTACTTATGTGCCAGTTAATATTCTAAGGGCTTTACATAGTATCCTATGAAATAGGTATTATTACTATCCCTCTTTACAGATCAGGAAGCTGATGCACAGCAAGTCAAGTCACTTGCCCAGGGTAACACACCTTGCAAGTGGCCGAGCTGTGATTTGAACCCAAGCAATATGACTAAAGCGTAGGTGCATTTTAACCATCATGGTACACAGCATTAAATCAATGCCCAGTCAGTCTAAGGTTATCGATGTACCTTTCACCTACAACACAAATTGTGTGTCAAATAATTCATATAAAAGTCACTCCACATTTTAGTCTTCTAAGTAGACCATATTACTAAGTATGATGAGTTGGGGACTTTCCACTATTTTCCATTTTCCCATTGAAGGAGGGCTTTCAGGGATTCTTGGTCAAGTGTCTAATGTTAGTTTTCCTTAGCAAGTAACTCAGAATGATGATGATGATGATGATGATGATGATGATGACACATAATATAATCCATAAGGCAAAAACCCTTAACCTTCAAATGTCCCTCTTCACTTTTCTGCTTTAACTGACACACATATTCCCTGAGGGTACTTCTTCCTCTTCAGCCATTGTAGCTGTTACGTTCTCTCCCAGAGGTAGAAGAGGTGTGTCTACCTTGTTCCTCTAAGTCATTCTTAGACCAAATCTCTTCCCTTCTCCCTCAAATCCCACCTGCTACTCCTCCTTGTTCAGCACCTAGTGACCTTCCTGGGACCTCTTGCCCAGTGACTCTACCCCTTTCCTCTGGGCCAGAAGTTCCTTGTCTTCCCTCAGCCAATTTGGATTCCATGACTCATCATCACAATCATGCTCTTATAAATACCTCATTTGCCCTTCTCTCTCCCATCACACTTGCCTGAAAACCCCCTAAATAAATGCAACTGTTTGCTTTTTCAGTTCCTGACACTTGAAACCAGAAAAGAGCTTCAGCACTATAAATGTGTGACTACCAACTTCAAATACACTTTAAACTCCACTTCTGCCCCAAGGGAGTTTCTGCCCTAGCCACAGGAAAATTATTTGAGAAATTTTAAAGATGCCTGAGCATGATCCCATGCCAACTCAACCTATATCTAGGGGTTAGGCAAAGTTTAGCATGGCTTTAAGCTGCTTGGATGATTCTAATGTGCAGCCAAAGTTAAAAAACACTACCTTTACCACTTTTAGCTGCTGATCCCATTTCAAATTTCTGTGAGAAACAGAAGCCATTAGATGAGAATTCCCTTATCTTCCTACAGCAAATCCACAAAACCCCATCAATGCTATCTCCAGATTTTGGCACCAGTTCATCCACATCTCACCATCTCCACTGCCACAACCCTGGCCCAAGTCACCATCATCTCATGCCTGATCTCTGGAGATTCCATCAGCCTCTCTAATTCTATGTGCTTCATTCGCTACAAACCATTCACCATCCACCATTTAGACTGATTTTTAAAAACAGTCTATGACTTCTTATCTTTCCGAGAATACAATCCAAGCTCTTTGCCGAGGCCTTCAATATCTGTGTGCACTATCCCCTCTTTAACTACTAAAGACCATCCATTGTACACTCCACTTCTCCTCTCACAATGTAATTCAAACACTAGCCTCCATCATTCCACAAATCAGGAGCCTCCCATAGTTGCTGCTTCTGGCATGACCTCTGGCCTACCCTCATCCCCATTTCCACCTTTAACTTGGCTAACTCCTACTCATACACAGGCTTTCCATCTAAGTATCTCTTCCATAGAAAAAAGTTCTGTTTCCCAATAAAACTCTGTTCCTTCCTATTTTTCTTTCTTGTAACATCCTGAGTTTTCCTTCTTAATACTTCTCATTTTTTGTAATTATTATTTCAAGTTTGTGTTTAGACATTTAATGGAGATAAGCTCCATGAGGTCAGGAACCACGTTGAATTCTTCTCCACTACCTGCAAAGTCCCTAGTTTGGTTCCTGTCACATGGTAGGAAAGCAATATCTATCTCCTGATCATTTGCTATATTAAAAAAATTTTAGATCACCTTGAGCTTGTTTTCCAAGGAATCCTGGTGATTGGTTCTTAACATTTTTTTTTAAATTAAGCCCAGACAATAATTTATTATGAGTATAATGCTGTCAAACTATATTAGAAGTATTTCAGATTTGATTATACCATCCATCTGGCCATGTGTAAAGCTTTCTTTCTCATAACATTTCATGAATAATTATGTTCCCTGATACCCAGATTATAGTCTATCCTGCAATTACAACACATCTAGAATTAACTGCACATCAGTATATGTCTCAATCTGATAAATGGATTATCTTTATCTGTCATTTCTTACTTTGTCACTTTGATCAAATTAAATAGTTATATACTAATTCAATTTTATTAGTCACTAAAAGCACCATCTTTTGGCTGTACCGATTTTTTTAATGAATGTATTTTCAATTTAATTTACTCCTATCTGTATACTTTTATTCTATCTTCTTTGATTTGTTCTTTCATTAATGTTTGATTTGGATACTAAGCTCATTAATTACTAGTCATTCTCCCTTTCAACTATAAAAATGAAGGCCACATCTTCTTTATCCATTCATCCGATGATGGACACTTAGGTTGTCCATCATTGGATGAATGGATAAAGAAGATGTGGCACATATATACAATGGAATATTACTCAGCCATAAAAAGAAACGAAATTGAGCTATTTGTAATGAGGTGGATAGACCTAGAGTCTGTCATACAGAGTAAAGTAAGTCAGAAAGAGAAAGACAAATACCGTATGCTAACACATATATATGGAATTTAAGAAAAAAAAATGTCATGAAGAACCTAGGAATGAAGACACAGACCTACTAGAAAATGGACTTGAGGATATGGGGAGTGGAAAGTCTAAGCTGTGACAAAGCGAGAGAGAGGCATGGACATATATACACTACCAAAAGTAAGGTAGATAGCTAGTGGGAAGCAGCCTCATAGCACAGGGAGATCAGCTCGGTGCTTTGTGACAGCCTGGAGGGGTGAGATATAGAGGGTGGGAGGGAGGGAGATGTAAGAGGGAAGAAATATGGGAACATATGCATATGTATAACTGATTCACTTTGTTATAAAGCAGAAAATAACACATCATTGTAAAGTCATTATACTCCAATAAAGATGTAAAAAAAAAAAAAAAAGAAATCCAATGTCAACAAAGGTGTTATCAAAAGTGAAAACCTGGAGGCTTCCAGAAAAAAAAAAGAAGGCCATATAAATAACCCTCTGTATCACAGATTGGCAAACTGCAGCCTGCAGGCCAAATCCAGTCACAGTCTATTACCCCAGGGCTAAGAGTGTTTTTTACATTTTTAAAGAGTTGTAAATCAAAATTTAAAAATATGTAACAGAAACCATGTGTAGCTCATAGAGTCTAAAATATTTACTCACTGACTCTTTACAGAAAAAGTTCTCTAATCCTTGATGTAAATAATGCTTTAGCTGCATCCTATAATTTTGTTATATAGTATTTTAATTATCATTTAATTGTAAGTATTTCTATGTGTCATTATAATTTCATCTTTGGCCTATAAATTATTTAGAAGCATCCTCTTAATATCTAATAAGTGTCATTTTGTATTTTGTGTCATTGTTGATGCTAACTTAATTTCTTTTTGGCAAGATGACTTGGCATGTTTAAGAGAAAATATCTGATAGAAGTCCAGACTTGCTTTATGACTTACCACATGATTGATATTTTTGCATGATATATGTGTGCTTGAAAAGAATCTTTATCTTACAAATGTTGGTTTTATGATTTTATTCATATCCATTAGATCTAGTTATTTAAACAGTTTGTTCAAATCATCTATATCTTTATTGACATTTTGTTCATCAATCTATTAACTACTAGGAAAAACAGGCTAATCTCTCTCATAAAAGTGATAAATTTATCAATTTGTCCTGTATTTCCAATTATTATTGCTTTATGTATCTTGAAGCTATATTATTAGCTGCATACCAGCTTAAAATGTCTATATCTCTTGGTGACTTGAATCTTTAATCTCTATATATAGTGGGCTTATCAACATTAATAATGCTTTTTGCCTTGAAAATAATCTTATCTGACATTAATATACCTATAGCAATATCCATCCAATTAGTATGGTTCATCTTTTTACATCACTATAAATGGAAGTTAATTGGATTATTATACATATATGTAGATCTGACAGTCTTAACTGGAAAATGTACTTTATTTACATTTATTTTTCATTGCTGATATATTTAGATTCCTTTCTACCTTCTTATTTTGCACCTTATATTTTTCTACTATTTCTGTTTAAAATTTATTTTATTTCCAACTTAGTTTTAACTCTCATTCCACTTTTTCGAGCAGAAAGAAATGCACTCCAATTACCATAAAAATACTCAAATGCATATTTAACTTGACAAAAATCTATGGTTAATCAACTTATTTATCATTCTTCTTAACAAGGACACCACAGTGCTTAAACTGTAATTATTCCCTTTATGTAAATACTACAAATTAATAATAATTTCATCTGTCTTGCTTATCTTATATTCCTTCAAATTAGACTACTAATGTCATACTTACTCACTTTTTGCTTAGCAGTTTATCTAAATGTTTGCCATGTCTTCCTGCTTCTTAAGTATTCTTTATACAGTCAATCCTCACCATTCATATATTTTTGCATTTGTGAGATTTGCATACTTGCTAAAATTTATAACCCCAAAATCAATCATTGTGGCACTTTCTCAATCATTCACAGATATACACATGCTCAGAGTAACAAAAAATTTGAGTCACTCAATGCACTTGTTCTCAGATGAGATAAAACAAGGTGACACTCTGCTTTCTTTCAGCTCTCATCCTGTAAACAAGGTTCCTTTTCATGGTCTATTTAGTGCCATGTTTTTGCATTTTTATAGGTGATTTCACTGTTTAAATAGCCCCCAACCATAGTGCTGAGGTTCGGTCTAGTGATCTTAAGCACATGGAGGCTGTGATGTGCCTTTCAGAGAATATATGTGTTAGTTTGTTCAGACATGAGTTACAGTGCTGCTAGCCATGAGTTCAATGCTAATGTTTCAATAATATATATTAAATAATTCAACAATATATATTAGAGAGAAACATTCATAAAATAAGGTCATATGGATTGGCTGGCAAAAATATTATGACCAAAGACTCACGGGAATCTAACTCTGTATTTCCCCTAGGAAAAACAGCTCAGTATTTTCCAGTTCAGTGTTCATGGTGACTTCATAGAACATAACTGCAGTAAATAACACGAATCAACTATATTATGATTTTCCTTCCTCCTGGAATACCTTCTTTAGAAATACCTTAATGAGTGTCTATTCATTGTAAAAACTCAGTTTTCATTTCTTTAAGTATAACTTCATCTTCATTCTTGAAAGACAGCTTCACTAAGTATTAAATATCAAATTGATAATTGCTTTTTTCTAAGCACACTGAAAATGTTTTTCCATTGTTTTCTGTTTTCCATTATTACTACTGAGAAATCAGCCAACAGGCTAATTGTGTTCCTTTTTAAGTAATTTCTCTTTTTTTTTCTGATCACTGTAAACATTTTTTTTTTTTTTTTTTTTTGCTTTGCTGTTCTGAAACCTGTTAAAATTCTTTACTGGTGTTTTTCTTCGGTTCTGGAAAATGTACCCTTACTTGTTTTTCCCTTTGAATATTTTATTTCCTCCATTCTCCCTATCTGGAACTTTGAAGAGAGACATTTTAAGTCTTCTCAATCAATGCTCCATATCTCTAAAACTCCTTAACATTTAAAATTTCTCTGCTTGTGCTTACCTCTGAATATTTTCTTTAGATTAGTTTCAAACCACTATACGCTCTTCATTGTACTTTTCTGAATTTTTACAATCTATTGACTAAGTCCAATTATTAAGTATAATAGTTTCTAATATTGAAGTTTTATTTGATTTGTTTTCTTAAAACTTTGTCAATTTTTATATTCTCTTGTTCCTTCATTGTTTGTGATACCTTTTTTATCCTAAACATAACATACACATTTTATATTTTGTATCTGTTATTTCTGATATCTGCCATCCACACAATTCAGATTGTTCTGTTTGCTGTTCCAGCTTATGCTTTTACATGGTGAGTAAATTTCTTACCTTATGATTTTTTAATTGGTTTTCATAATCTTTGCACCTTTTTCTATGGTATATTTTTGAGGTCTGCAATCCTCTAGAGTGGATTTGCATTTGGTTCTTCCAGGCATCTGGGGGTACATCTGACCAGACACTAGTTGAAACTAAATTTCCCGCTAAATTCACAAGGTTTGAATCCTTGCCCTAGGCTAGAAGTGCTCTTGGATGACATTTCCTTTATCATTCTATCCAAGCCAAGAACGATATAGGCACATTTCCCTCCATAATCCCTGAGAGGCACATATTTCTGTAGTTCACCACTTGGTTATTCACTCTCAGAGGATCCTGACTAATACAAGGTGAAAGGGTGTCACTAAGTCCATTAGAATCAGAAAAGGTCACCAGTGATCAACAAAGATCCTCAGGACAAAAACTGGATTCAGTATTTCAGTCCTTTCAGTAATTTTCTGAATTCAAGGTTTCTTACTTTTATGCTCCCCCAAAATACATTTAAAACGTTTTTAAAATACTTCATTTTGTGTACCTCTTCTGCCATGCAGCTACAAAAAGGGAAATCTAAATCAATGTTTCTGTTTAACAGAATTTTTAAAATATTTCTATTATGATTATGTTAAAATGACCACATTTTATGATTACTTTAAATTCCCTTGAGTAATTCTTATGCTCTTATATTGAGACAGGCTGGGACCTGGGACCCTTGGCTACACTGCTTGCACCTGGACAAATATCTCCTTGAGCAACAAAACACAAAGAAACTTTAAGGGACTAAAAATAGCTGTGCATGTGCAGTTGGGGCAAATTCTGGACAGCAATATACAAAAAGACCCCAAAAGTCCAACTGTTACTTCTGAAGAGCCAGGAGCAAAAACAGGATGTCGGGAGCAAAAGCAGGGTACTGCACATGCCCCCTGCACTCAACACCACCAAGGCCACCTAAGCCACCCCTCTGGCCCAACCCCTGGACACACCCCTACCCTCACCCCATATAAGGAACCAGCTTGCCTCCACCTCGGGGTGGGGGAGTGAGCAAGGGAAACTGTTACTTGTTCTCACTCCCCCTTGATGCAACAGGGGCCCCAATAAAGCCTTGCCTGAATTTCTTGTTTGGCCTCTAATCAATTTCAATTGATTAAGGAAGACCAAGAACACTGGTAAGTATCAATATTAGCCACATTCTCAAACTAATAAAATAAAAAATAAACAATAGGTAAATAGATAATATATGTATTTCAACATAATTATTATAAATTACTATATATAGTCTATGTTACTACAGTAGGGTAAGAAAATATATTTTCACACTAGAAAATATAATGATACATGTTATGGACTGAACTGTGTCTCCTCAGAAATCATATGGCAAAGCCTAACCCCCAGTGTGACTCTTTTTGGAGATAGGACCTTTAAGAATGTAGTTAAGATTAAATGAGGTCATTAGGGTGGGGTCCTAATCAATGGGACTGATGTCCTTATAAGAAGAGAAAGAGACACCAGGAGTTTGCAAACACAGAAGAAAGCCCATGTTTAAGACACAGCAAGAAGGCACAGCCAGCTACAAGCCAGGAAGAGAGGCCTCAACAGAAACCACCCTGCTTGCACCTCGATCTTAGACTTCCAGCCTCCAGAACTGTGAGAAAATAAATTTATGTTGTTTAAGCCACCCAGTCTATGTTATATTGTGATGGCAGCCCTAGCAGACTTATACAAAAATATGGATACATTAAAATAACTTAAGTTTAAAAAAATGCACATTTGTAATAGATATATTTATATTAATATCATTACTGACATAACATTCAATGGAGTGTTTTCCAAAACAATACAGAGCAGAACAAAACAAAACAAAACTACCCCATGTCAGTTAAACTTCACTGACAGGTTAAAAATATCAATAGTTCATACCATGTAATATACACAGCTGACATTTTTTGATACCTGCACCAATGAAATTTTTCATTGGCATCTCATCTAGAAAATTACAAAACTTTTGTAATAATAAACTAAATCTGTTCATATAAGAAAATATATCTTACAATTAGTACTTCCCTAACACTCTCTCAAATAGATGAGGAAAGAAAAATAGGACATAAAAATAAAGTAAGAGTATTTTCAGGTGGAAAATGAAAACACATTTTTAAATACTTTTAACTCAAAGGATAATAAATGTACGACATATTAAGAATTGTGCAATGCAGTAAAAGCAGTGTTGTAGAGAAAATTTATGGATTTAAGTGTACATATAAAAAAAGAGGAAAAGGCTGAAAATTCAAAGATCTGAGCTTCCAAAGACAGAAGCTAGAAAAACAGTAAATCAAAACTTTAAAAAATAGAAGAAACAGAATAACAAAGAGAAAAGTAGAGATCAGTGAAGTAGATAATAGATAATAAACATGAAATAAAAAATTTTAAAACCATAATTTGTTCTTTAAAAAGACTGGTAAACTTTATAAACCACTAGCAATATTGATCAAGAAAAACAGAATGAAAACACAAATTACCATATAAAGAAGATGAAGAGAACAACAGACATTAAAAGGAAAGTAAACAGATATTATGAATAATTTTACACCAATAAATTTGAAAATTTGGATGAAATAGACAAATCTCTTTAAAAAGACAACTTACTAAAACAGACCAATAAAATAGAAAATCAAAATATATGACAATCCAGTTGAATCCATTATTTAAAATCTTCCAAAAAAATGTAACTCCAGGCTCCCATACCTTTATCCACAAATATTTCCTAGCCAATTTAACATAAACCCTTTTAGATAATAAAGAGGAAAAAAAAGAAAGAAAGAAAATGCCTCTCACATTTTCGAAGGACTAGCACAATCTTGATTCAAAAAGCCAATGAGGACCAAAGAAACTATAACTACAAACTAGTCTCTCTCATAAACATATTTGCAAAAATCCTTAACAAGATATTAGTAAATATACTTCAGCAATACCTGAAAAGGATTATACAACATGACCAAGTGTAGTTTATTGTAAGAACACAAGGGTGATAAATCAATTTAAAGAAAAAATAAATAATGAGGTATTATTACACTGAGTTTTGAGATTGAGATGTTTGCAATGTAATTTTTCTAAAATCTTAAAAATCTCTCTTTCTGAATCAACTTAAAGTAAAGCATATTGATAAAAGCCAAACAAGTTAAAACACCAGGGTATAAAATCAATTCTGAAATACACTTTTTTTTTTTAAGATGTTGGGGGTAGGAGTTTATTAATTAATTTCTTTATTTTTGCTGTGTTGGGTCTTCGTTTCTGTGTGAGGGCTTTCTCTAGTTGTGGCAAGCGGGGGTCACTCTTCATCGCGGTGCGCGGGCCTCTCACTATCGCGGCCTCTCTTGTTGCAGAGCACAAGCTCCAGACGCGCAGGCTCAGTAGTTGTGGCTCACGGGCCTAGTTGCTCCGCAGCATGTGGGATCCTCCCAGACCAGGGCTCGAACCCGTGTCCCCTGCATTAGCAGGCAGATTCTCAACCACTGCGCCACCAGGGAAGCCCCTGAAATACTCTTAAGGTAAACTTGTAATAAGGTCTTAAACCAAAACTTATTCTAACAAGTAATCTCAAATCCAGGTCTAACTTCAGTTTGTAGGTGTGTTTTAGCTCAAGAAGCTAAAGTAACTGATGTTCATCAAAAAATATCTACAAACAGTAAATGCTCGAGAGGGTGTGGAGAAAAGGGAACCCTCCTGCACTGTTGGTACAGCCAATATAGAGAGCAGTATGGAGGTTCCTTAAAAATAGAACTAAAAAATAGTTCTAAAAATAGAACTAAAAATAGTTCTAAAAATAGAACAACCATATGATGCAGCAATCCCACTCTTGAGCATATACCCAGAGAAAACCATAATTCCAAGATACACGCACCCCAATGTTCACTGCAGCTCTATTAAAAATAACCAGGACATGGAAACAACCTAACTGTCCATCAACAGGGGAATGGATAAAAAAGATGTGGTACATATATACAATGCAATATTACTCAGCAATAAAAAAGAACAAAATAATGCCACTTGCAGCAACATGGATGGACCTAGAGATTGTCATACTGAGTGAAGTAAGTCAGATGCAGAAAGACAACTATCATATGATATTGCTTATATGTGGAATCTATAAAAAGGGAGGGTACAAATGAACTTATTTACAAAACAGAAGTAGTGTCATGGATGCAGAAAACAAACGGTTACCAGGGGATAAGGGCAGGGGGAGGGATAAATTAGGAGACTGAGATTGATATATACACACTACTATATTTAAAATAGATAATTTATAAGAATCTGCTGTATAGCACAGGGGACTCTCTTAATACTCTGTAATGGCCTACATGGGAAAAGAATTTTTAAAAAATAAATAAATAAAATAAAGTAACTGATGTTATTCCACAGAAGAAATATTCTATGATTTCTCTTCAATTCATCTTTTTTTAACAAATCCAATGATTTATAGAGCATCCTTATAAATAATATTTATAAGTTTATAAATTTCCAGTGAATTATAAAACTATTCTATGCTATGCACTTAGAAAGGACATTTGCACTTTCACATTACCTAACAGCAGTACATCTAATTTTTGTCCAGTATAAGTGAATGACCAAGATATCATCAACTTATTTTACAGATAGAATTTAGTATCTGCTAAAGTGATAACAATGCCACACTTAAATCAGTTAACATCAGTAACTTAAACATTTCTGTCACTAGAAATATGCTGAGTTTATATTTCAAGCAAATATGTTATGAAATTAATTAAGCTATAAGCTGAATTTAATTGCTTTCAAAAGGGACTACTTCTATAATAAAAAACTTCATCTCTCTCAAGTTAATTAACTGAATGAAATATCATGTAATCAGATTTTAACATAATAGCTAACATTTTCCAGTAGGTTATTTCAAATATGAGTCTTCAAAATCTTATTCAATGTAATAAATTATAGTGATCAATTTAATGCTACATCCCATTAAGATTTTGAATGAACTATTTTTTTAAAATTTATTTTATTTTATTTATTTTTGGCTGTGTTGGGTCTTTGTTGCTGTGCACAGGTTTTCTCTAGTTGCAGTGAGCAGGGGCTACACTTTGTTGCAGTGCACAGGCTTCTCACTGCGGTGGCTTCTCTTGTTGCAGAGCATGGGATCTAGGCGTGCAGGCTTCAGTAGCTGTGGTTTGCAGGCTCTAGAGCACAGGCTCAGTAGTTGCAGCCCACAGGCTTAGTTGCTCCACAGCATGTGGGATCTTTCTGGACCAGGGCTTGAACCTATGTCCCCTGCATTGGCAGGTGGATTCTTAACCACCAGGGAAGCCCTGAATGAACTATTAACTGTAACTTTGTAACTAACCAACTGAGGGCTTTAAGGCTACATGTACTGTTGTTAATCAGTTTTATTTTCTTTATTGGTCATAATAAAGTACTAAGACTGTCTCTTAAAGTGTTCACAAATCTAATTTATATTTTTACCTGAAATATTTCTTCAGTCATCTTGGGAAAGTCACAAATACTGTAAATAAATTTAACTATCTATTTTTCCAGTTACCTAAGAAATTAAAAAGCTTAGAAGTTAGAGTAATGTGTAAGTAGACAAATACAAGTTTCATAATTAAGATACCACATTCTTGTACATCAATACAAAATTTGGGAAAATCATCTACTTAATACCAGTTACCAGTTAACTTTGTACTCAGCTAATTTTGCTCTATGTGGAAGAAATAAATCAAGTAATATTTACTTGGAGAGAGAAATAATTGAGGAGTAAATTCTTCAATTGTTTTTAGAGAGCATGAATTTACCCACATGGGTGCTGATATTATTTTTTCTGATGTCAGAGGATATGGTAGAAAAGAAGAGTCATGTCAGGTGTCAAAGCCCTCAAAGAAGACAGATTAATAGGGAGGTCAGAAGGAAAAAGCAACCAGAGGGGCATTGGGTCATACATGTAGGTAGCATATACCTGAAAGCAGAATATAAAAGTGACAATAGGAACAAGGAGAACATCAAAGGTAGAGCCTAATCTAGGACCTGAAAAAGATTACACACTCACTAGATGTTTATTGAATAAATGTTTGCTGAATAGGTGTTTCTTGAACAAGTGAATTAAAAATGAATGGATAAATGTGGTAACATCACTTCTGCTTCCTGGTATAACAAGTTATGGGAGACTAAGACATATATATATATAAAGTATATATATATATATATATATATATATATATATATATATATGAAAGAAAGAGAGAAAGAAAGAAAGAAAGAATGAAAGAGAAAGAAAGAAAAAAGGAGTAAGTTTCTTAAAGAAGAGTTTAATATTGATTAAGTCAGGGAAATAAGGACATGTCTTAAAAAGAAAGGAGATTTGAGACTGGGAGCATGGTTACAGAGCAGTGGAAAAGAAGACAGATCATCAGTGCCTAAAATATTCAAAGTTTGTAATTGGTGCTCAAAAAATATTTGTTGATAGGATTAATGGAATACAAGAAAAAATGACTATGCAAGTACAAGGGCATCACTCTTTGGGAAAACATTTCGTCCTACATATACCCAACACCATTCTAAAATATTCAACACTAGTTTAAGACTCTGACTTCCCAAAGGAAACTGTACATTTCCTGATTGAAGGAACCATGTTCAACATTTCACCACTTGTCCCAACACCTACTATGGTGCTTTGCACACAGTAAACATAAATGAAATATGAATGAAAACAGAAGGAAAGAAAGAAAGAAGAGAGAAAGTGAGAAAGGGAGGAAAATGAGATGGAGGGTGTAACAGAGAAAACAGGATGGATAATGGAGGAAAATTAAGGTTGAAAATAAAACCACCCACACTACTCCTCAAATTGATTCCATGGTAAATCTCTCTAAAGAAAATAGATGCAAAAATTCTCAACAAAAGACTAGAAAACTGAATTCAACACTATATTAAAAGGATCACATACTATGTGGAATTTACTCCAGAGATGCAAGGATGGTTCAACATCTGTAAATTAATTAATGTGATACATCAGACTAATAAAATGATGGATAAAAATCTTATGATCTCAATAGTTGCAGAAAAAGCATTTAACAAAATTCAGCATTCACATGATAAAAACTCTCAACAAAGTGAATATAGAGGGAACATATTTCAACATAATAAAGGCCATATAAGAAAAGCCTGTAGCTAACATCATACTCAGTGTACGATCAGGAACAACACAAGGATACATACTTTTGCCACTTTTGTTAAACATAGTAGTAGAAGTCCTAACTAGAGCAACTAGTCAAAAAAAAAAAAAAAAAAGAGAGAAAGAAAGAAAGAAGACATCTAAATCAGAAAGAAAGAAGTAAAACTCTATTTACAGATGGCATGATATTACACTAGGAAGATCCTAAACAGTCCACCAAAAAATGGTTAGAACAAACAAATTCAGTAAAGTTGAAGAGTATAAAATCAGTGTATGAAAATCAGGTGCATTTCTATACACTAATAACAAACTATCAGAAAGAGAAATTAAGCAATTCCATTTACAATTGCATCGAAAAGAATATAATACCTAGAAATAAATTTAACCAAGAAGGTGAGATCTATATACTGAAAACTATGTCACTGATGAAAAAAATTGAAGAAGACACAAATAAATGGAAAGATATTATGTGCTCATAGGTTAGAATATTGTTAAAATATCCATACTTCCCAAAGTGATCTACAAAGTCAATTCAATCTCTATCAAAATTCCAATGTCATTTTTCACAGAAATAAAATTCTAAAATTTGTATGAAACTACAAAAGACTTCAAATGCCCAAAGAAATTCTGAGGAAAAGAAGAAAGAATCGGAGGCATCAAACTTCCTGATTTCAAGCTAACCTATAAAGTTATAGTCATCAAAACAGTATGATATCTGCATTGAAAAGGCACATGTACAATAGAACAAAATAGAGAGCACAGAAATAAACAGATGAATATATGGTCACAACCAATTTATGACAAAGGAGCCAAAAATATAAAATGGAGACAGGATAGTCTCTGAAATAAATGGTGTTGGAAAAACTGGACAGCCACATGCCAAAGAGTGAAACTGGATCCCACTCTTACACTGTACACAAAGATCAACTCAAAAAAGATTAGAGGCTTGAACATAATACCTGAACCATAAAACTCCTAGAAGAAAACATAGAGGGTGAGCTCCTTGATAGTGGTCTTGACATGATTTTTTGGGGGATTTGACACCAAAAGCAAAGGGAACAAAATCAAAAATATGATGATGTACTTTAGTTTGACTACATCAAACTAAGAAAGCTTGTGCACAGCAAAGAAACTATCAACAAAATGAAAAGCCAACCTACAGCATGAGATAAAATATTTGCAAACCATATATCTGCTAAGGAGCTAAAATCCAAAATATATAAAGTCATGCAACTCAATAGCCAAAAACCCCAAACAATCTGATCAAAAAATGACAGAGGATCTGAACAGAACGTTTTCCAGAGAAGACAACAGATGGCCAACAGGTACATGGAAAGGTGCTCAACATCAGTAATCATCAGGGAAATACAAATCAAAACCATAATGAGATAACACTTTATACCTGTCAAAATGGCTATCATCAAAACGATAAAAAATAACAAGTGTTGATGAGGGTGTGAAGAAAAGGGAACCCTTATGCACTGTTGGTGGGAAGGTAAATTGGTTTAGCCATTATGAAACATATAAAGTTTTCTCAAAAAATTAAAAGTATAACTAACTATATGACCCAGCAATCCACTTCTTGGGTATAAATCAGAAGGAAACAAATCACTACCTCAGAGATATCTGCACTCCCATGTGCACTGAAGCATTGTTTACAATAACCAAGGCATAGAAACAACCTGTCTTCACTAATGAATGAGTGAATAAAGAATGTGGCATATACATACATATGTATATAAACATACATATATGCACACACATATAAATTTAAATTGGAGGGGCTTCCCTGGTGGCACAGTGGTTGAAAATCTGCCTGCTAATGCAGGGGACACGGGTTCGAGCCCTGGTCTGGGAGGATCCCACATGCCACGGAGCCCGTGAGCCACAACTACTGAGCCTGTGCGTCTGGAGCCTGTGCTTGGCAACAAGAGAGGCCACGATAGTGAGTGGCCCCTGCTTGCCACAACTAGAGAAAGCCCTTGCACAGAAACGAAGACCCAACACAGCAAAAATTAATTAATTAATTAATGAACTCCTACCCCCAGCATCTTCTTTAAAAACAAAAATTTAATTGGAATATTATTTGACCACACAAAAAAAAGAAATCCTGCTATTTACAACATTTGAGATGGAACTTAGACCATTTCTCTCTTAAAGCAAGAGACCTTTCCAACATGCCTAAGAAGTACAGTTTTTGCTGAAACCCCTGTACCTCCAGTAAATTTAGTTAACCTGGGAAGGGACCCCTTCTGTTACAAGGCGCTTGCTCTATTGGCAGAACGATCATCATCAATTATTTCCTCTGATAGTTCTCTCCTGCTGCTCTGAACCCATAAATATTTTTAAATGGTATAAAAATAATTAATGAAAACCTACTTACTGTACAAAAAAAGTATTCAAAGAACGCAGGTAAAGACAAAGACCCCTTTGACCACAACTTACAAAGTCTTCCTTTTAAAATTTTATTCTGCATCTAAAAGACATAAGTAATCCTAATGCCTTTCTTGCTAATAAACAGTATGACTTTTTTTCTTAGAGTCTTCTCAGAACTTTTAAACTCATTTTTAAGACTTTGAAAAGAATCTATAGACACCTTAACACCTCTCATCTATCCATCCATTAATTTATTATTATAAAAATTATTTATTCAGTGGCTCTTCTGTTTGAGACCCTGTGCGGTACACTGAAGATAACACAGTGAATAAAAGAGACATGATATGTTACCTGTCCTTAGGCTCTTACTACCTAATGGAAGAGGTAGGTATAGAATGAGTAATTTATCTGCCCCATAAAATTATCTCAAATTTGAATTTGCCAGATCTGCATGTGGACAAGTCTTCCTTCCTTATTTATGTTGTTCCTAATTTATCCTACCAGAAATGACCAAATATGAATGTTGAGAGTAAAGTAGCCCAGGTAACATGATTCTTCAAAGCCAGAGCCAAACAAATATAACCATATTTCTTAGTTCATACCGTATAGAATTTTAGTTTTATTGGGGTCTTATTGAAATTAAAATGCCTCCATCTTGAAATACATCAATCATGGAGTCAGAATAATGGAGTGAACTTTGGAGATTACCTATAACATTTGTCCACTATGATAATTGTGATAAATCTTCAACATAGACAGTATATGTGTGTATCTCCAGATATAAGGAATTTACAAACTTACAAGGGAATCAGTTCCACTGTTAAATGGTTCTTAGTCTCCAAACTGAATGGAAATATATTTCCCTATTACTTCTGTCCATTTTCCCATTTAAATTATTTGAATTCATATAAAATAAACCTACTCTTCTTCTATTAATATTCTTCAGACTCTTAAACATGTCAGGAAGCAATATCACATGAATATGTTCATGTTTTGGCATAGCCAAGGATGACTAAACAAATACTACTGGCAACTTGGGTTAAAAGATTTATGAATGGCAAACAAGTCTTGAAAGTTAAAGACAGAGGTATCTCCCCTGTAGACATTTATTTATATTTCAAAAGGTAATATATCCACGGATCATCACCATGTCTCCAGAGATGGTTTACATTGTTTACATTACAGAGCAAAGCTCCGTATTCACCTCCATCCCCCGTTCCTCCCTCCCTCTCTCTCCATCCTCCTAGAGTTGAGGAGGAACAGCTGTGCCACGAGCCTCTAAATAAGCCCAGAGATTCATAATTTTGGAGTTCCTGTCCCTTATTGTTTGTGCAGGTGACATCTTCTTTCATAACTTTATCCTATGAGGCATTGGGAGTTAGTGAACTGATTAAAATATTCCGTGAGTAATTAAAAGATTATCTCTGAGCCAGAAACCTCTTATTTCCTGCCAGAATGAAATAAATAAATACAGATATAACGATTTAGCAAAAGATAGCTATTATTAAGACTTCTTCAGGCCCAACGTCAAGCTAATTATCAATCCCCTCAACACATTAATAATTGTTCACTACTAGTATGCCAGTTTGCCACTGTCTTCCATAAAATAGGCCCCTGGAATAAAACAATAACTAAGATATAGTAAATTATATTTTAATCTTCTTAATCCAACTTCACATGTTTGTATTAGTATATGAAAAAGGATACAATGCAAAGAAAACCTTTCTCTATGACTTTGTGTTGAAAAGACATGACATTAGTCTTCCTTAGACCACCTAAATTCACTTGAAAACCTGTCCCTAGCCTTCTGCTAGTCTGACTGCGTATGTCTCCTATTAAATATTCCATGGCAAAGACTACCCTAGCGGTCCAGTGGTTAAGACTCCATGCTTCCAATGCAGGGGGTGCGGGTTCAATCCCTGTTTGGGGCACTAAGATCCCACATGCCACGCGTCACAGCCAAAAAAAAAAAAGAGAGAGAGAGCAAGAAAGATATTCCCTGGCAGTCTTGGAATCCTGCCAGTAGACTACTGGAAGAATCCACAGCATTCTGAGTAACGGTAGTGTCTCAGGAGAGTGAAAGTAGGTCCTAACATCTGGTTTCAAGTTGTCTTCAGATATGATCACATAAAATAAACTGAATTATGAATTAAACTTTTAAGTCAAATTATCCATTTGTGCAAAGTGAACTCTGTATGCAATAGTGAATGTTATGGGGGGGCAGTATTTAGAACACTTGTCCTATTTAACATAAGGAAAATAAAGTCAAAGTTTGTCTAAAATCTTAGAGTATGTGATATAAACTTTGGATTTGGATTCTCAAAAGCTAAGAATTTAGACAGAGCACACTATCAAAATGTTTGGCTAACTACTACATGTAATAATCATTCTTGAGCATAAACTCTTTTGATGTGAACGTTTTTATCTCTCCTAGAAACATTTTAAGATGTTTTCTGGTCTGGCACATCAGGTGCTATCTCTTAAACGTTTATAGCTCTGAAGGAGACAATTTACTAAACGGTCATGTATTGTCTGCAGTAAAGACAAATTTAAATAAGCAGAAAGTCATCTTTTACTTTTTTTTTTTTTTTTTTTTTTGCGGTACGCGGGCCTCTCACTGTGGTGGCCTCTCCCGTTGCGGAGCACAGGCTCCGGATGCGCAGGCTCAGCGGCCATGGCTCACGGGCCCAGCCGCAACCCGACATGTGGGATCTTCCCGGACCGGGTCACGAACCCGTGTCCCCTGCATCGGCAGGCGAACTCTCAACCACTGCGCCACCAGGGAAGCCCAGAAAGCCATCTTTTTAAAATAAATTTTCTATTAGAAAAATGTGCTCACTTCTTACATGATCTTTTACTTACCTGACCAATTTGACTTCCCTATTTTCCTTTAAAAGATGCACATTATGTGCTATAAACAACCTAGCCTATAAACTTTCAGGGATATGATTAAATATCTTTTTTAAAGCAGTTATATGAGGCTTCCCTGGTGGCACAGTGGCTAAGACTCCATGCTCCCAATGCTGCGGGCCTGGGTTCGATCCCTGGTCAGGGAACTAGATCCTACATGCGTGCCGCAACTAAGAGTTCTCATTCTCCAACTAAAGAGCCCTGGAGCTGCAACTAAGGAGCCCGCCTACTGCAACTAAGACCCGGTGCCACTAAATAAATATTTTTTTTGTTTTTTTAAAAGCAGTTATAATCCTAGGACTTCTATTTTAACCACTGTCCAAGACAATTTGAAATTTTAAAGTTAATTCTTTTCCCTTTACAAAAATTATCAACAAGGATTAATTCACATAGTTACTACAAAATAAAATGGATCACATGTTTTACCTATAAATAAAGATACTCAAAGCAATGCATCTTTGCTCCTCTTTCCCAAATTTCTCACATCTCTCAAGCCTGGCTTTATTCTAAACAGAGGGAGCAATTTCATTATTTTAACTGGTAATGTCTTTCCTCTCAGACTTGCCGCCATTCATTATTTCTATTCTGGTGTTCTTTTTAGAATTTTGCATTTGGGACTGAACAGCTTTCAGAAAAAGAAACTTTGTGTCTGATCAACGGGCTCCTTTCTTTCATGCCCTGGTTTACAGGGTACAAGAGGATTTCATGGGCTTTTACCTAGCAAATGCACTGCTCCTTGCGTCTGGCAACAGTTCACACATCAAATGCCAGCAACTCCCATGTAGCCTTGGATTGCCAGCTAATTTCTGGTACAAATGATTGCTACAGTGGGTTTCTTCCATTAATTATGCTTAAGAACCAGTTCATTGTCAGCACGGTTTTACAAGGAACTTTTTCCAAAGGTTGCTCAGTTGTATTAAAGCCCCTTTGCACTCTGATGTCACTGAAACCCCGTGGTACTCACCCGGGGAGGCTCTCAGCAGCGGTGCATGTCTCCCGTCTTCCATGCCTGCTGATCCATGTACTGAAGTGACAACGTGGCATAGGAATCCCAGCCTTTCTCAGAACCATCCTGCTTGATTTCTTTTTATTTTTCAAGAGGAGGCACTATGGAGGAAAAATACTGGATGAGATTTTCATTAACACTTTCACTATTACTATTAACAGTCTCTGAATATTATACCCTAATACGTGTTTTCCTGAGATGACTCACCCGACCCAACAAGAACAACAAAAAGCCAACAAAAATAAACAAACAGAAAACAGCGGCTAAGCACCTACATCAGCACTTTTAAGATAGCTCAAATTAGTTTAGCCCTAGCTCAAAAAACACTTCACTGTTTCAGGTTGTTAACCACGATGTCATACAATGAAGTGTGTTTACTGTCATTTCGCAAAAGTCACTTCTTCCTTTAGGAATTTGGCACTGAAGAATTTCAAAGATACCAGTGTGGGATTGTTATCATGCACCAGCCAAAGCTGTCAGGCCTCATTACCTCCAAGACAAAAATTACAGACTGATGTATTAAACAATTGAATAGAAACACTCAGGGTACCCTCTCTGTTCTGTGGTAATGGGATGACACCAGCAGCCTGCAAGCTGAACTACAGTCGTTTCTCCTCCCCCTTTGCAACGCAGTGCACAGAAGTGGAGAGATGATAAACATCCAAGTCAAAATCGAATTGCTGGATTTATTGCTAGCAAGACCAGAGGTGCGGCTGTTCCCGTGAAGGCAGTGCATTCATTTTCACAAGACCCATTGCAAGGGGTCTGTCAGGAAGGAAACACACTTCTTATCTGGATGAATATCAGCATAGCAGCTACCAGCCCCAATTTATCTTTTACAAAGGAAACTAGAAGTCAATTTTGAGGAGTTTGTTCTGATTCTATAAAATAAATTGCTTTCAGTGATTATATAAGGATGTCTTCCTGGCTGAAGTGGATTGATTTTTTTTAACTAATTTTAATTTTCTACTCACTTTTTTTTTTCAAAGAAATCTGAAGTTTATTTGCAAATACTCCATACAATCTTTTTTTAACAGTTTCTGCTTTATAACAAAGTGAATCAGTCATACATATACATCTGTTCCCACATCCCTTCCCTCATGCATCTCCCTCCCTCCCACCCTCCTTATCCCACCCCTACAGGCAGTCACAAAGCACCGAGCTGATCTCCCTGTGCTCTGTGGCCGCCTCCCACCATCTATCTACCCTATGTTTGGTAGTGTATATATGCCCATGCCTCTCCTTCGCTCCATCACAGCTTACCCTTCCGCCTCCCCATATCCTCAAGTCCATTCTCAAGTAGGTCTGTGTCTTTATTCCCGTTTTACCCCTAGGTTCTTCATGACATTTTTTTTTAAATTCCATATATATGTGTTAGCATATGGTATTTGTCTTTCTCTTTCTGACTTACTTCACTCTGTATGACAGACTCTAGGTCTATCCACCCCATTACAAATAGCTCAGTTTCGTTTATTTTTATGGCTGAATAATATTCCATTGTATATACGCGCCACATCTTCTTTATCCATTCATCTGATGATGGACACTTAGGTTGTTTCCAGCTCCGGGCTATTGTGAATAGAGCTGCAATGAACATTTTGGTACACGTCTCTTTTTGAATTATGGTTTTCTCAGGGTATATGCCTAGTAGTGGGATTGCTGGGTCATATGGTAGTTCTATTTGTAGTTTTTTAAGGAACCTCCATACTGTTCCCATAGTGGCTGTACCAATTCACATTCCCACCAGCAGTGCAAGAGTGTTCCCTTTTCTCCACACCCTCTCCAGCATTTATTGTTTCTAGATTTCTTGATGATGGCCATTCTGACTGCTGTGAGATGATATCTCATTGTAGTTTTGATTTGCATTTCTCTAATGATTAAAGATGTTGAGCATTCTTTCATGTGTTTGTTGGCAGTCTGTATATCTTCTTTGGAGAAATACCTATTTAAGTCTTCTGCCCATTTTTGGATTGGGTGGTTTGTTTTCTTGCTATTGAGCTGCATGAGCTGCTTATAAATTTTGGAGATTAATCCTTTGTCAGTTGCTTCATTTGCAAATATTTTCTCCCATTCTGAGGGTTGCCTTTTGATCTTGTTTATGGTTTCCTTTGCTGTGCAAAAGCTTTGAAGTTTCATTAGGTCCCATTTGTTTATCTTTGTTTTTATTTCCATTTCTCTAGGAGGTGGGTCCAAAAGGATCTTGCTGTGATTTATGTCATAGAGTGTTCTGCCTATGTTTTCCTCTAAAACTTTGATAGTTTCTGGCCTTACATTTAGGTCTTTAATCCATTTTGAGCTTATTTTTGTGTATGGTGTTAGGGAATGATCTAATCTCATACTTTTACATGTCCCTGTCCAGTTTTCCCAGCACCACTTATTAAAGAGGCTGTCCTTTCTCCACTGTACATTCCTGCCTCCTTTATCAAAGATAAGTTGACCATATGTGCGTGGGTTTATCTCTGGGCTTTCTATCCTGTTCCATTGATCTATCTTTCTGTTTTTGTGCCAGTACCATACTGTCTTGATTACTGTAGCTTTGTAGTATAGTCTGAAGTCAGGGAGCCTGACTCCTCCAGCTCCGTTTTTCGTTCTCAAGATTGCTTTGGCTATTCGGGGTCTTTTGTTTTTCCAAACAAATTTTGAAATTTTTTCTTCTAGTTCTGTGAAAAATGCCAGTGGTAGTTTGATAGGGATTGCATTGAATCTGTAGATTGCTTTGGGTAGTAGAGTCTTTTTCACAATGTTGATTCTTCCAATCCAGGAGCATGGTATATCTCTCCATCTATTTGTATCATCTTTAATTTCTTTCATGAGTGTCTTATAATTTTCTGCATACAGATTTTTTGTCTCCTTAGGTAGGTTTATTCCTAAGTATTTTATTCTTTTTGTTGCAATTGTAAATGGGAGTGTTTTCTTGATTTCATTTTCAGATTTTTCATCATTTGTGTACAGGAATGCCAGAGATTTCTGTGCATTAATTTTGTATCCTGCTACTTTACCAAATTCATTGATTAGCTCTAGTAGTTTTCTGGTAGCATCTTTAGGATTCTCTATGTATAGTATCATGTCATCTGCAAACAGTGACAGCTTTACTTCTTCTTTTCCAATTTGGATTCCTTTTATTTCCTTTTCTTCTCTAAGTGCTGTGGCTAAAACTTCCAAAACTAGGTTGAATAAGAGTGGTGAGAGTGGGCAACCTTGTCTTGTTCCTGATCTTAGTGGAAATAGTTTCAGTTTTTCACCATTGAGGACAATGATGGCTGTGGGTTTGTCATATATGGCCTTTATTATGTTGAGGAAAGTTCCCTCTATGCCTACTTTCTGCAGGGTTTTTATCATAAATGGGTGTTGAATTTTGTCGAAAGCTTTCTCTGCATCTATTGAGATGATCATATGGTTTTTCTCCTTCAACTTGTTAATATGGTGTATCACATTGATTGATTTGCATATATTGAAGAATCCTTGCATTCCTGGAATAAACCCCACTTGATCATGGTGTATGATCTTTTTAATGTGCTGTTGGATTCTGTTTGCTAATATTTTGTTGAGGATTTTTGCATCTATGTTCATCAGTGATATTGGCCTGTAGTTTTCTTTCTTTGTGATATCCTTGCCTGGTTTTGGTATCAAGGTGATGGTGGCCTCGTAAAATGAGTTTGGGAGTGTTCCTTCCTCTGAAATTGTTTGGAAGAGTTTGAGAAGCATGGGTGTTAGCTCTTCTCTAAATGTTTGATAGAATTCGCCTGTGAAGCCATCTGGTCCTGGGCTTTTGTTTGATGGAAGATTTTTAATCACAGTTTCAATTTCAGTGCTTGTGATTGGTCTATTCATATTTTCTATTTCTTCCTGATTCAGTCTTGGCAGGTTGTGCATGTCTAAGAATTTGTCCATTTTATTGGCATAGAGTTTCTTGTAGTAATCTCCCATGATCTTTTGTATTTCTGCAGTGTCAGTTGTTAATTCTCCTTTTTCATTTCTAATTCTATTGATTTGAGTCTTCTCCCTGTTTTTCTTGATGAGTCTGGCTAATGGTTTGTCTATTTTGTTTATCTTCTCAAAGAACCAGCTTTTAGTTTTATTGATCTTTGCTATCATTTCCTTCATTTCTTTTTCATTTATTTCTGATCTGATCTTTATGATTTCTTTCCTTCTGCTAACTTTGGGGTTTTTTTTTTTTCTTCTTTCTCTAATTGCTTTAGGTACAGGGTCAAGTTCTTCACTCGAGATGTTTCCTGTTTCTTAAGCTGGGATTGTATTGCTATAAACTTCCCCCTTAGAACTGCTTTTGCTGCGTCCCATAGGTTTTGGGTTGTCGTGTCTCCATTGTCATTTGTTTCTAGGTATTTTTTGATTTCCTCTTTGATTTCTTCAGTGATCTCTTCATTATTAAGCAGTGTATTGTTTAGCCTCCATGTGTTTGTATTTTTTACAGATCTTTTCCAGTAATTGATGTCTAGTCTCATAGCATTGTGGTCGCAAAAGATACTTGATACAATTTCAATTTAGTTAAATTTACCAAGGCTTGATTTGTGACCCAAGATATGATCTATCCTGGAGAATGTTCCATGAGCACTTGAGAAAAATGTGTATTCTGTTGTTTTTGAATGGAATGTCCTATAAATATCAATTAAGTCCATCATGTTTAATGTATAATTTAAAGCTTGTATTTCCTTATTTATTTTCATTTTGGATGATATGTCCATTAGTGATAGTGGGGTGTTAAAGTCCCCTACTATGAGTGTGTTACTGTCGATTTCCCCTTTTATGGCTGTTAGTATTTGCCTTATGTATTGAGGTACTCCTATGTTGGTTGCATACATATTTACAATTGTTATATCTTCTTCTTGGATCGATCCCTTTATCATTATGTAGTGTGCTTCTTTGTCTCTTCTAATAGTCTTTATTTTAAAGTCTATTTTGTCTGATATAAGAATTGCTACTCCAGCTTTCTTTTGATTTCCATTTGCATGGAATATCTTTTTCCATCCCCTTACTTTCAATCTGTATGTGTCTCTAGGTCTGAAGTGGGTCTCTTGTAGACAGCATATATATGGGTCTTATTTTTGTATCCATTCAGCCAATCTGTGTCTTTTGGTGGGAGCATTTAATCCATTTACATTTAAGGTAATTATTGATATGTATGTTCCTAATCCCATTTCCTTAATTGCTTTGGGTTCGTTATTGTAGTTATATTCTTTCTGTTGTGTTTCTTGCCTAGAGAAGTTCCTTTAGCATTTGTTGTAAAGCTGGTTTGGTGGTGCTGAACTCTCTCAGCTTTTGCTTGTCTGTAAACATTTTAATTTCTCCATCAAATCTGAATGAGATCCTTGCTGGGTAGAGTAATCTTGGTTGCAGGTTTTTCTCCTTCATCACTTTAATTATGTCCTGCCACTCCCTTCTGGCTTGTAGAGTTTCTGCTGAGAGATCAGCTGTTATCCTGATGGGGATTCCCTTGTTTGTTATTTGTTGTTTTTCCCATGCTGCTTTTAATATGATTTCTTTGTGTTTAATTTTTGACAGTTTAATTAATATGTGTCTTGGCATATTTCTCCTTGGATTTATTCTGTATGGGACTCTCTGTGCCTCCTGGACTTGATTAACTATTTCCTTTCCCATATTAGAGAAGTTTTCAACTATAATCTCTTCAAATATTTTCTCAGTCCCTTTCTTTTTCTCTTCTTCTTCTGGAACCCCTATAATTCGAATGTTGGTGCGTTTAATGTTGTCCCAGAGGTCTCTGAGACTGTCCTCTGTTCTTTTCATTCTTTTTTCTTTATTTTGCTCTGCATCAGTCATTTCCACTACTTTATCTTCCACCTCACTTATCCGTTCTTCTGCCTCAGTTATTCTGCTATTGATCCCATCTAGAGTATTTTTCATTTCATGTATTGTGTTTTTAATCGATGCTTGATTCATCTTTAGTTCTTCTAGGTCCTTGTTAACTGTTTCTTGCATTTTGTCTATTCTATTTCCAAGATTTTGGATCATGGAAATAGAATCTTGGATCATCTTTACTATCATTATTCTGAATTCTTTTTCAGGTAGACTGCCTATTACCTTTTCATTTGTTAGGTTTGGTAGGTTTTTATCTTGCTCCTTCACCTGCTCTGTGTTTTTCTGTCTTCTCATTTTGCTTATGTTACTGTGTTTGGGGTCTCCTTTTTGCAGGCTGCAGATTCGTAGTTCCCATTGTTTTTGGTGTCTGCCCCCAGTGGCTAAGGTTGTTTCAGTAGGTTGTGTAGGCTTCCTGGTGGGGGGGACTAGTGCCTGTGTTCTGGTGGTTGAGGCTCGATCTTGTCTTTCTGGTGGACAGGTCCACGTCTGGTGGTGTGTTTTGGGGTGCCTATGGCCTTATTATGATTTTAGGCCACCTCTCTGCAATGGGTGGGGTTGTGTTCTTGCCTTGCTAGTTGCTTGGCATAGGGTGACCAGCACTGTAGCTTGCTGGTCGGTGACTGAAGCTGGGTGCTGGTGTTGAGATGGAGATCTCTGGGAGATTTTCGCTGCTTGATATTATGTGGAGCTGGGAGGTCTCTTGTGGACCTGTGTCCTGAAGTTGGCTCTCCCACTTCAGAGGCACAGCACTGACTCCTGGCTGCAGCACCAAGAGCCTTACTCTACCTGGCTCAGAATAAAAGGGAAAAAAAGCAGAAAGAAAGAAATAGTAGAAGAAAGAATGAGAGAGAGAAAGAAAGGAAGAAGGAAAGAAAGGAAGGAAGAAAGAAAGAAAGAAAGAAAGGAGGGAGGGAGGGAGGAATGATGGAAAGAAAGGAGGGAGGGAAGGAGGAATGAAAGAAAAAGGATGAGTGAATGGAGGAAGGGAGGGAGGGAGGGAGGGAGGAAGGAAAGAAAGAAAGAAAGAAAGAGAAAGAAAGACAGGAGGGAGGGAGGGAGGAAGGAAAGAAAAGAAAGAGTGAAAGGAATAAGGGAGGGAGGAAGGGAGGAAGGAAAGCAAGAGAGAAGGAAGGAAAGGAGGGGCGGAGGGAGGGAGGGATGCAGGTAAGGTAGGAAAAAAAGAAAGAGCAGGTAAAGTAAAATAGAATATAGTAGCGTTATTAAAATTAAAAATTATTGAAAAAAAACGGACAGATAGAACCCTGGGACATATGGTGGAAGCAAAGCTATACAGAGAAAATCTTATACAGAAGGATACACATACACATTCACAAAAAGAGAGCAGGGGGAAAATCAAAAATCTTGCTCTCCAAGTCCACCTCCTCAATTTGGGATAATTCGTTGTAAAAAGAGGAAAAGGGGGGAAAGTCTTAAATCTTGTCCTCAAAATCCACTTCCTCAATTTGGGATGATTCGCTGTCCATTCATGCACTCCACAGACGCAGGGCACATCAAATGGACCGTGGAGCTTTAATCCGCTGCCTCCGAGGCTGCACAGAGAGATTTCCCTGTCTCTGCTCTCACAGCTCCCGGGTCTCAGCCTTGGACCAGAGGCCCCGCCTCTGCGCATAGGTCACCGGAGGGCATCCGTTCTTCGCTCAGACAGGACGGGTTTAAAGGAGCCGCTGATTCGGGGGCTCTGGCTCACTCAGGCAGAGGGGAGGGAGGGGCGCGCAATGTGGGGCGGGCCTGCAGCGGCAGAGGCCGGCGTGACGTTGCACCGGCCCGAGGCGCTCCGTGCGCTTTCCCGGGAAAGCCGTCCCTGGGTCCCGGGACCCCGGCAGTGGCGGGCTGCACAGGCTCCCCAGAAGGCGGGGCGGACAGTGACCTGCGCTCGCACACAGGACTTGTGGCGGCGGCAGCAGCAGCCCCAGCGTCCCACGCCCTTCTCCAGGGTCCGCGCCTTTATACGCGTCGCACGCCCATCTCTGGTGCTTCTTTAAGCAGCTCTCTTAATTCCCTCTCCTCGCGCACCAGGAAACAAAAGGGAAGAAAATGTCTCTTGCCTCTTCGGCAGCTCCAGACTTTTTCCCCGGACTCCCTCCGGGCTAGCCGTGGTGTACTAACCCCTTCAGGCTCTCTTCCTGCCGCCAGCCCCAGTGCTCTCCCTGCGCTCTGACTGAAACCCTATACCCGAGCCTCAGCTCCCAGCCCCGCCCGCCCCGGTGGCCGAGCAGACAAGCCTCTCAGGCTGGTGTGTTCCTGAGGTCACCGATCCTCTGTGCCAGAATCTCTCCACTTTGCCCTCCACACCCCTGTTGCTGTGCTCTCCTCCGCTACTCCGAAGCTTTCTCCCTCCGCCACCTGCAGTCTCCGCCCGCGAAGGTGCTTGTAGTGTGTGGAAACCTTTCCTCCTTCACGGCTCCCTCCCACTGGTGCAAGTCCCGTCCCTATCCTTTTGTCTCTGTTTATTCTTTTTTCTTTTGCCCTACCCAGGTATGTGGGGAGTTTCTTGCCTTTTGGGGGGTCTGAGGTCTTCTGTCAGCATTCAGTAGGTGTTCTGTAGGAGTTGTTCCACGTGTAGATGAATTTCTGATGTATCTGTGGGGAGGAAGGTGATCTCCGTGTCTTACTCTTCCGCCATCTTCCTCCGGGCTCTCCATTTTGTAGTCACTTTTTAAATATTCACTTTTGTTTCTCTATGAACTTTATACTTCCAGACCTTACAGGTAAATCCTTGAACATATTGTTTACCTCCAAAACGGACTGATGAAGTCACGGTTTAAAATCCATCCCACTGACGGTGACGGTGAACTTTCCCTCCTCCTGCTTATGCAGCTGTCATATACACATGGCCAATGAAGAACTCAAAATTATTTCTTCCTGCCCGAATTTAAGCTGTGAACTCCAGCCTCACTGCCCTAAATCGTCAATGTTTAAGGTGGAAACCTGTGAGATCTAGGCTGGCAAAAGGGAAGTGATGGAGCTTAAATGTACAACAGACAAATAGGTTGGTCTTTCTCTGCACAGTGCACAGAGAATAAGAGCTTTGTCCTGAGCTGGAAGGAGTCATTCTCTTACCTTGACCAGGCAGATGCCTGAACAGGCCACTCATATTTCCAACCTGGAAATTTCTAAAATTGTCAAACCATGGAAAACTTGCAAGAAAGCTTAGATCATTTGGGAGAATAAAACAAAAGAGGAAGAATGTAAGCTTTGGTGTGAGACTGACCTGGTGGGAATAGTGGCTTTACTACTTAACCAGCTGGGTGACCTTGGGCAAGTTTCCTAATCTCAGTTTCCCCTTCCATAATATGGGGGAAAATAATGCCTATTTTATAGGGTTGTTGGAAGGAGTAAAAACTATAATGTATGAAAGTCACAGCATGGAATTAGAAAAGAACACAGCATGGTACATTAGAAAAATTCAATGGGTGTTAGAGGTTATTATTATTTGATTGCAAATAACTGTTTTAATTCATCTATTGAATATTTTTATTTGCTAAAATGTTATGAGCTTTATAGTCATAGAATAAAAATCTAGGTTATTCCACCTACTTACAGCAACGTTTTCTAGGATTATTTTTTCCCCCTCCTCTTTTATTGTTGATCAATTATATTAAATGCCTGCTCAGCTATGAACAGCTTCCAAGTCATAACTGTGAGTCTTTGGATGAGTATGTGAGATTGAGCCCCCACGGACATGGGGACATAAGTTGCAGGCTTCCTTAACCACCCCTCAACTTCCCCTAGTTGTGAACTGATCAGAATTCAAATAAAATACTTTTTTCACTCATGCTCTAGTACAATATTTCATTTCTGTTATCATAACACAGTACACACTAGTGGCTTCAGAGTGTAATTTAACCTAACACATTTTTTTCTTAATTGAGCACCTGTGATGACCAGTGCACCATATGTAAGGGGCTAGAATAGATCATCAGAACATAGCCTCTTCCTTCCAAGAGGGTTCATTCTAGAAGGGTGAAATAAAATGATACCCAAATGACTGAAATAGAAGATGAGATAGCATGTGAGAAAAATAAAAATCCTTAGGAATTATTATATACCAAGGGGATGAGAAACAGCTTCTATGAAATGGCATTTGGCATAAGCCTTAAGGTATGCTTAGGCTCTCATTAAATTGGAAAAAATGGGATGGGTTTGGTGGGGGGGAAGAATAGGTACAAAAGAAAGGACAATTCAGGCAGTGGAAAATTTATGTATAGGGAACTGTAGATGTAAATCCTACTGTAAAGGATATTAAATGCTTAAGTAAGATTTGGTCCTGAAATTATAAGCAATGTTAAATACTAGAAGTGTTTGAACAAGAATTTTTTTTTTTGCCTTAAAAAGATAAACCTGGTAGCAATGTGAAAGTAATATTGTAATGGAGATTGATGAGATATTAGGACATCAATAGAATTTTATTTCAGGAAATAATTAACAAGGGCCTGAACCATAAGCTCCCAGGTGATACTACGCAGTTCTCTGGATAAAATATCTATTACAGAACTTTGTTCAGTTAGGTACTTAATTTTGAAGGGGGTGGATGTGTTCATAATAAATAGCCTGGCCATCTCTTCCTTTCACGAATGCTAACTACTTATCACATTCTCTTTCCCATATACTTATGGAATAGCCTAAGATGGCCACTCTGTCTTACCTTGTCCCTTCAATACAGCACTAGGAGCTGGGCATTGTACCCTCTGCTTTGCATTAGGAGCTGGGCATGGTACCCTCTGCTTTTCTGCACTGCAGAGGAAATGGGGATCAGAGATCAGGCCTGTAACTGACTCCATCCCCACAGGCTCTTTTCTGAGCTGTTATTACAGGCTGTGTAAGGCCATAGGCAGCCATGAAATATGTCTCCTTTTCTCCATTCCTGGGAAAATAACCAAAATTTTCTACTTTTATAAAGCACTTTTTCTCCAATGGACTCAAAATGTGCTTTTAATAATCCTTTCAATCACCCTCTGAAGGAATATTTTATACAAGAATCATCATGCTGTCTTTACAGATTGGGAAAACTGAGCAGAGAGATTGTCTTGCCTGAGGCCATGTAGCAAGCTTATTTTAGAGCCAGGAATAATCATCTTTACTGTTTCTCCAATGCCTTAGCACAAGGCTGCATCACTGTGAGTACAGTCCTTGTGAACTGTGTCAAAGGCAGTAAGTATTCATGATACGCACGTTCTACATGCTGATAAATATAACCAATACGATGACTGTCATAGATGAGAACCAAGTTCCCTAAGAGGAAAATCACTGGGTTGTACTCTTATCTCTCCCTTTTCCTCATATATATAACTTATTTATAAACTTCTTATGTAATCTATTCTCAGCCTTTAAGTTTTTACTTATTTTATCCAATTCCTCACCAAAGCTTAAGTTTGCACAGTTTAAGATCCTACCCAATGGAACAGCATGCTTCTCAGAATCACATAATATACTTTTTCTTACCTTGTGGTTCTCACAATAAAAAAGGACAAAAAATGTTGTAAGCCCCAGATATATTATTTAATGAATTTGGTAGTTATATTAGTTAGAGAGCCTCTAGATCATAAGTAACAGGATACCCAACTACCAGGAATCTAAACCATAAAGATAATTATTGGTCTTCCGGGTAAGATGGCGGAAGAGTAAGACGCGGAGAACACCTTCCTCCCCACGGATACACCAGAAATACAGCTACACGTGGAACAACTCCTACAGAACACCTACTGAACGCTGGCAGAAGACCCCAGACCTCCCAAAAGGCAAGAAACTCCCCACATACCTGGGTAGGGCAAAGCGGAGAGATCCCCACACAGAGGATCGGTGCCGAGCGGCACTCACCAGCCCGAGAGGCTTGTCTGCTCGCCCGCCGGAGCACGCAGCGCTGGAAGCTGAGGCTCGGGCTTCGGTCGGAGCGCAGGGAGAGGACTGGGGCTGGCGGCGAGAACTCAGCCTGAAGGGTGCTAATGTGCCACAGCTAGCCGGCAGGGAGTCCGGGAAAACTCTGGAGCTGCCGAAGAGGCAAGAGACTTTTTCTTCCCTCTTGGTTTCCTGGTGCGCGAGGAGAGGGGATTAAGAGCGCTGCTTAAAGGGGCTCCACGGACGGGCGCGAGTCGCGACTGAAAGCGCGGAGCCCAGTGACAGGCGTGGGACGCTGGGGCTGCTGCTGCCGCCGCCAAGAGAACTGTGTGCGAGCGCAGGTCACTGCCCACACCGCCCTTCCGGGAGCCTGTGCAGCCCGCCACTGCCGGGGTCCCGGGATCCAGGGGCAGCTTCCCTGGGAGAACGCACGGTGCGCCTCGGGCTGGTGCAACGTCACGCCGACCTCTGCCGCTGCAGGCTCGCCCCGCACTCCGTGCCCCTCCCTCCCTCCCGGCCTGAGTGAGCCAGAGTCCCCGAAGAGGCTGCTCCTTTAACCCTGTCCTATCTGAGCGAAGAACAGACGCCCTCCGGCGACCTACACGCAGAGGCGGGGCCAAATCCAAAGCTGAGACCCAGGAGCTGTGAGAACAAAGAAGAGAAAGGGAAACCTCTCCCAGCAGCCTCAGAAGCAGCGGATTAAAGCTCCACAATCAACTTGATGTACCCTGCATCTGTGGAATACATGAATAGACAACACATCATCCCAAATTGAGGAGCCCGGAGTCAGTGCTGTGCCTCTGAGGTGGGAAAGCCAACTTCAGGACACTGATTCACAAGAGACCTCCCAGCTCCACAGAATATCCAACGGCGAAAATCTTCCAGAGATCTCCATCTCAACACCAGCACCCAGCTTCACTCAACGACCAGCAGGCTACAGTGCTGGACACCCTAAGCCAAACAACTAGCAAGACAGGAACACAACACCACCCATTAGCAGAGAGGTGGCCTAAAATCATAAGAAGTCCACAGACACCCCAAAACACACCACCAGACGTGGACCTGCCCACCAGAAAGACAAGATCCAGCCTCATCCACCAGAACACAGGCACTAGTCCCCTCCACCAGGAAGCCTACACAACCCACTAAACCAACCTTAGCCACTGGGGACAGACACCAAAAACAACAGGAACTACGAACCGGCAGCCTGCAAAAAGGAGACCCCAAACACAGTAACATAAGCAAAATGAGAAGACAGAAAAACACACAGCAGGAGAAGGAGCAAGATAAAAACCCACCAGACCTAACAAATGAAGAGGTAATAGGCACTCTACCTGAAAAAGAATTCAGAATAATGATGGTAAAGATGATCCAAGATTCTATTTCCCAGATCCAAAATCTTGGAAATAGAATAGACAAAATGCAAGAAACAGTTAACAAGGACCTAGAAGAACTAAAGATGAATCAAGCATCGATTAAAAACACAATACATGAAATAAAAAATACTCTAGATGGGATCAATAGCAGAATAACTGAGGCAGAAGAACGGATAAGTGAGGTGGAAGATAAAATAGTGGAAATAACTGCTGCAGAGCAAAATAAAGAAAAAAGAATGAAAAGAACAGAGGACAGTCTCAGAGACCTCTGGGACAACATTAAACGCACCAACATTCGAATTATAGGGGTTCCAGAAGAAGAAGAGAAAAAGAAAGGGACTGAGAAAATATTTGAAGAGATTATAGTTGAAAACTTCCCTAATATGGGAAAGGAAATAGTTAATCAAGTCCAGGAGGCACAGAGAGTCCCATACAGAATAAATCCAAGGAGAAATTCGCCAAGACACATATTAATCAAACTGTCAAAAATTAAACACAAAGAAATCATATTAAAAGCAGCAGGGCAAAAACAACAAATAACACACAAGGGAATCCCCATCAGGATAACAGCTGATCTCTCAGCAGAAACTCTACAAGCCAGAAGGGAGTGGCAGGCATAATTAAAGTGATGAAGGAAAAAACCTGCAACCAAGATTACTCTACCCAGCAAGGATCTCATTCAGATTTGATGGAGAAATTAAAACCTTTACAGACAAGCAAAAGCTGAGAGAGTTCAGCACCACCAAACCAGCTTTACAACAAATGCTAAAGGAACTTCTCTAGGCAAGAAACACAACAGAAGGAAAAGACCTACAATAACGAACCCAAAACAATTAAGAAGATGGGAATAGGAACATACATATCGATAATTACCTTAAATGTAAATGGACTAAATGCTCCCACCAAAAGACACAGAGTGGCTGAATGGATACAAAAACAAGACCCATATATATGCTGTCTACAAGAGACCCACTTCAGACCTAGAGACACATACAGACTGAAAGTAAGGGGATGGAAAAAGATATTCCATGCAAATGGAAACCAAAAGAAAGCTGGAGTAGCAATTCTCATATCAGACAAAATAGACTTTAAAATAAGGACTACTAGAAGAGACAAAGAAGGACACTACATAATGATCAAGGGATCGATCCAAGAAGAAGATATAACAATTGTAAATATTTATGCACCAAACATAGGAGCACCTCAATACGTAAGGCAAATACTAACAGCCATAAAAGGAGAAATCGACAGTAACACACTCATAGTAGGGGACTTTAACACCCCACTTTCACCAATGGACAGATCATCCAAAATGAAAATAAATAAGGAAACACAAGCTTTAAATGATACATTAAACAAGATGGACTTAATTGATATTTATAGGACATTCCATCCAAAAACAACAGAATACACATTTTTCTCAAGTGCTCATGGAACATTCTCCAGGATAGATCATATCTTGGGTCACAAATCAAGCGTTGGTAAATTTAAGAAAATTGAAATTGTATCAAGTATCTTTTCCGACCACAATGCTATGAGACTAGACATCAATTACAGGAAAAGGTCTGTAAAAAATACAAACACATGGAAGCTAAACAATACACTACTTAATAACGAAGTGATCACTGAAGAAATCAAAGAGGAAATTAAAAAATACCTAGAAACAAATGACAATGGAGACACGACGACCCAAAACCTATGGGATGCAGCAAAAGCAGTTCTAAGAGGGAAGTTTATAGCAATACAATCCCACCTTAAGAAACAGGAAACATCTCGAATAAACAACCTAACCTTGCACCTAAAGCAATTAGAGAAAGAAGAACAAAAACATCCCAAAGTTAGCAGAAGGAAAGAAATCATAAAAATCAGATCAGAAATAAATGAAAAAGAAATGAAGGAAACGATAGCAAAGATCAATAAAACTAAAAGCTGGTTCTTTGAGAAGATAAACAAAATTGATAAACCATTAGCCAGACTCATCAAGAAAAAAAGGGAGAAGACTCAACTCAATAGAATTAGAAATGAAAAAGGAGAAGTAACAACTGACACTACAGAAATACAAAAGATCATGAGAGATTACTATAAGCAACTCTATGCCAATAAAATGGACAACCTGGAAGAAATGGACAAATTCTTAGAAATGCACAACCTGCCAAGACTGAATCAGGAAGAAATAGAAAATATGAACAGACCAATCACAAGCACTGAAATTGAAACTGTGATAAAAAATCTTCCAACAAACAAAAGCCCAGGACCAGATGGCTTCACAGGCGAATTCTATCAAGCATTTAGAGAAGAGCTAACACCTATCCTTCTGAAACTCTTCCAAAATATAGCAGAGGGAGGAACACTCCCAAACTCATTCTACGAGGCCACCATCACCTTGATACCAAAACCAGGCAAGGATGTCACAAAGAAAGAAAACTACAGGCCAATATCACTGATGAACATAGATGCAAAAATCCTCAACAAAATACTAGCAAACAGAATCCAACAGCACATTAAAAGGATCATACACCATGATCAAGTGGGGTTTATTCCAGGAATGCAAGGATTCTTCAATATACGCAAATCAATCAACGTGATACACCATATTAACAAGTTGAAGGAGAAAAACCATATGATCATCTCAATAGATGCAGAGAAAGCTTTCGACAAAATTCAACACCCATTTATGATAAAAACCCTGCAGAAAGTAGGCATAGAGGGAACTTTCCTCAACATAATAAAGGCCATATATGACAAACCCACAGCCAGCATCGTCCTCAATGGTGAAAAACTGAAACCATTTCCACTAAGATCAGGAACTAGACAAGGTTGCCCACTTTCACCACTCTTATTCAACCTAGTTTTGGAAGTTTTAGCCACAGCAATCAGAGAAGAAAAGGAAATAAAAGGAATCCAAATTGGAAAAGAAGAAGTAAAGCTGTCACTGTTTGCAGATGACATGATACTATACATAGAGAATCCTAAAGATGCTACCAGAAAACTACTAGAGTTAATCAATGAATTTGGTAAAGTTGCAGGATACAAAATTAATGCACAGAAATCTCTGGCATTCCTATATACTGATGATGAAAAATCTGAAAGTGAAATCAAGGAAACACTCCCATTTACCATTGCAACAAAAAGAATAAAATATCTAGGAATAAACCTACCTAAGGAGACAAAAGACCTGTATGCAGAAAATTATAAGACACTGATGAAAGAAATTAAAGATGATACAAATAGATGGAGAGATGTACCATGTTCTTGGATTGGAAGAATCAACATTGTGAAAATGACTCTACTACCCAAAGCAATCTACAGGTTCAATGCAATCCCTATCAAACTACCACTGGCATTTTTCACAGAACTAGAACAAAAAATTTCACAATTTGTATGGAAACACAAAAGACCCCGAATAGCCAAAGCAATCTTGAGAACGAAAAATGGAGCTGGAGGAATCAGGCTCCCTGACTTCAGACTATACTACAAAGCTACAGTAATCAAGACAGTATGGTACTGGCACAAAAACAGAAAGATAGATCAATGGAACAGGATAGAAAGCCCAGAGTTAAACCCACGGACATATGGTCACCTTATCTTTGATAAAGGAGGCAGGAATGTACAGTGGAGAAAGGACAGTCTCTTCAATAAGTGGTGCTGGGAAAACTGGATAGGAACATGTAAAAGTATGAGATTAGATCACTCCCTAACACCATACACAAAAATAAGCTCAAAATGGATTAAAGACCTAAATGTAAGGCCAGACACTATCAAACTCTTAGAGGAAAACATAGGCAGAACACTCTATGACATAAATCACAGCAAGATCCTTTTTGACCCACCTCCTAGAGAAATGGAAATAAAGACAAAAATAAACACATGGGACCTAATGAAACTTAAAAGCTTTTGCACAGCAAAGGAAACCATAAACAAGACCAAAAGACAACCCTCAGAATGGGAGAAAATATTTGCAAATGAAGCAACTGACAAAGGATTAATCTCCAAAATTTATAAGCAGCTCATGCAGCTCAATAACAAAAAAACAAACAACCCAATCCAAAAATGGGCAGAAGACCTAAATAGACATTTCTCCACAGAAGATATACAGACTGCCAACAAACACATGAAAGGATGCTCAACATCTTTACTCATTAGAGAAATGCAAATCAAAACTACAATGAGATATCATCTCACACCAGTCAGAATGGCCATCATCAAAAAATCTAGAAACAATAAATGCTGGAGAGGGTGTGGAAAAAAGGGAACACTCTTGCACTGCTGGTGGGAATGTGAATTGGTACAGCCGCTATGGAGAACGGTATGGAGGTTCCTTAAAAAACTACAAATAGAACTACCATATGACCCAGCAATCCCACTACTGGGCATATACCCTGAGAAAACCATAATTCAAAAAGAGACATGTACCAAAATGTTCATAGCAGCCCTATTTACAATAGCCCGGAGATGGAAACAACCTAAGTGTCCATCATCGGATGAATGGATAAAGAAGATGTGGCACATATATACAATGGAATATTACTCAGCCATAAAAAGAAATGAAATTGAGCTATTTGTAATGAGGTGGATAGACCTAGAGTCTGTCATACAGAGTGAAGTAAGTCAGAAAGAGAAAGACAAATACTGTATGCTAACACATATATATGGAATTTAAGAAAAAAAATGTCATGAAGAACATAGGGGTAAGACAGGAATAAAGACACAGACCTACTAGAGAATGGACTTGAGGATATGGGGAGGGGGAAGGGTAAGCTGTGACAAAGTGAAAGAGCGGCATGGACATATATACACTACCAAATGTGAGGTAGATAGCTAGTGGGAAGCAGCCGCATAGCACAGGGAGATCAGCTCGGTACTTTGTGACCGCCTGGAGGGGTGGGATAGGGAGGGTGGGAGGGAGACGCAAAAGGGAGGGGATATGGAAACATATGTATATGTATAACTGATTAAATTTGTTATAAAGCAAAAAAATAAAATAAAATTAAAAAAAAAAAAAAAGATAATTATTGTTTGTTCAGTAAGAAGTGTGGACGGGGCTTCCCTGGTGGTGCAGTGGTTGAGAGTCCGCCTGCCGATGCAGGGGACACGGGTTCGTGACCCGGTCCGGGAAGATCCCACATGTCAGGTTGCGGCTGGGCCCGTGAGCCATGGCCGCTGAGCCTGCGCGTCCGGAGCCTGTGCTCCGCAACGGAGAGGCCACAACAGTGAGAGGCCCGCGTACAGAAAAAAAAAAAAAAAAAAAAAAGGAAGTGTGGACGTATGTGATCTCTGGATTGATTCAGCAACATAATGATGTCATCACGTACTCAGGCTCCTGGACTGCAGCCTTTTCCATAATGACTCTTCTTATCACCTTATTGTGGTAAGAGGGCTGCTTTGATCAGGCAGCAAATCCTTGTTCAAAAAGGGAAGAAGTGGTAAGTGGTAGTACCAGCAACCATCAGGTATCTATCTCCTTCACCAGGAAACAAGAATATTTACCAGAAGCTTTCTAGAAGAATTCTTTTTCTGTCTCATTGACTAGATCTAGATCATGAGGCCACCTCTAGCTTAAAGAAAAGCTAGAAAAAGATTATCTTGGCTTTACAAACAAGAGGAAGAAAGAAAAATGGGGATGGAAACCAGGTGTCAATCACAATTCTTATGTCAATGGAGATTTGTAAAACAGTATAAAAGTTCTTGACTTTATTTTTGTAAAGCTACTTTTTGGGTAAAGCAAAATAATAATCGGAAAGAAATCAGAGAAATGAAGGAAATAAGGGTAATGGAGAAATGCTGAAGTGAAATGACAACAAAAACAAGAGAGAGAGAGAGAGAGAAAAATTTGATGTAACTGGATAAGCTAAAAGGTGTCTTTTACGAGAAAAATTCTGAATCACTTAAAATATTCTGTGAAAATCACAGAGAGAAATGGGGCATGTAATTCAGCTTATCTGAGCTCACAATTTGAGCTCTTAATTTTTTTTACTCCTTCTTTAATAATAATGTCATGGCCAGGATCATTTTTTTAAATTGGATTATAATTGCTTTACAATGTTGTGTTAGTTTCTGCTGTACAATGAAGTGAATCAGCTATATATATACATATATCTCCTCCCTCTTGGACTTCCCTCTCACCCCACCCTACCCCCATCCCACCCATCTAGGTCATCACAGAGCATCAAGCTGAGCTTCCTGTGCTTTATAGCAGGTTTCCACTAGCTATCAGATAGTTTCATGTGGTATTACTTATACCCTTTCCATAAAATAACCCTTAAATTGTCAATCATTCAGGAAAACATTGGAAATGAATATAGAAAAGCTCACTTAATTTTCTTGTTTACAATATCTGCTTCAAGTACACCTAAGAGGTTCTTGATATCTAGGCATAACTGGGGCCTCAGCAGAAAATTGAGTTTTCTGCCTACAGACCCTAGGAGTCAAGAATTTTCCCCTGGGTGGCCCTAGCTCAAGGACTGACCAATTCATCAGCATTCAACAAAACTCCAATAGGCAACAGTGCAAGGCATAGCAAGAAAGCATTTTGAATGGCACCTCAGAGTTGATAATGTAATAATTTTGAATTGCTACTGCCACTCTGCTGTATGTATTTTAAGTAAAAGTAGCTTATTTTTCAGCCATGTCCTTTAGCAAATCAATCTAGAGTGGCACAAGGTTATAAATTTAATAGATAAAATAAGTAATGTTGTCCATTGTGATGTCTTGATGCCAGGCACAATAAATGCTCTTTCTCATTTTCCTAAGGTCCAGTAAGTGCTAAGTGTTCTCCCTGGTAGGGAGAAATTGGGCTGAACTGCTGGTCCTCTAAGCTGTTTGTATCTACTCCTCTGATCATCAGCAATATGGTAACAAACCTGTATGGATAAATTCTAATGTGTCACATCCTGTACTAAGTACTTTATGTGTCTCTTATTCCTCACAATAACTCTGTAAGGTAGAAAACATTATCCCATTTTACAGATAAGAAAAGTGAAGGTTAAATATACCAAGTAACTTGTCTACAATAATCCATCTTGTCATTTGTCACAAGGGCTAGCTTTAAGATGAGTTATGTAATCAGTCTATTTCTACCAAAGCCACTGTACTCTATACCAATACTCTATAAGAAAGCTTTCTTTCTGTATTCTAGCCTTCTAGGGACACTAGAACCCTCTCAATCCAGAAGACAAAGACACACCTAATGTAAGAATATGTTTCAGATAGTATAGGGTTTTTGCCATAGTGCAGATTCCTAATAAAGGGTTATTCAGTTGAAATGCACTCTTTAGCTGCTTGTGTATCTTTTTAAATCTTCCAACAAGCCTTGTCTTCTTAAAATAAAAATTAATGCAGAGGAATGGAGGGACAGGGGCAGTTCAAGTTCCTGTCACCAGGAAGCCTTACAGACTGTCTGCCATGAGGTATATTCTCTAACAATGCAGACCCATGGTTATGGGAAACCAAGTGGAGTCAAACAGTTCATAGCTTAATTGCCTCCTAAGTTTTTATAGCACCAAGAAAAGGCTTGACCCTACCAAGCAAGCTGGCAGGAAAATATGTCTTCTGAAAGCCTTCTGACCTTGAAGCACTCATCTCAGAAAATTTCTTCCACCCATAGGCAGACATGTTTATCTATCATCCTGTGTGTGAAAGAAAATGAATCTATGAAGGCAAGTTTCACTAAAAGAATTATAGATTAAAAAAAAAAAAACACAAAACACTTGGGTGCATTTGCAGCCCATTTCTTATTTCCAAAGGAATCTCATGGGAAAAGCCATGGAAAATGCCACAGTGATAGTACTTCCAGGGCTTAATTCCCTAGCTATCTATACATCCAAGGGATATGTGGCTTCTAAGGAATATCTGAGTGCCAAACAGCAATTAATATTCATTTTCAAAACAGTATAAAAGTTTCAACAAATAATGACTCAGGTTTATCAAAATAATATTAACTTATTAAAATAATATGAACTTATTAATGTACCCATTCATTATTTTTATGAGATTTTGTATCTCTTGTTCTTCACCTTTAAAAAATACTTTTTAAAAATGCCATGTCCCTGTGTACCCACACACATACACTCACACATATAGGTATCTATTTAGTTAAAAGAGCAATATTTTGGAAGTCCTACTTGTGCTACTTCCGGTGATATGATGTCTTGCAGTCACATTTTACTTGATTCAACGTTTCTCCTCTTATGTAAAACTGAGGTAGCAGTACTGTCTACATTTGATTGTCATTATTCGAGGTAGATATGTTCTATACAGTTGCCACAAATACTAAAGGAGCAAATACTGTACCAATGCTCCTAGAGAAAATATAGGGTTTGGTTGCTGTGAGTCTGGTCACACTTCCATCAACCAATGAATATTAAACTTTTTTATGTTTGTTTCTGTTTAAAGATACCTGATTTAATATACACTGATGATTCATCGACTTTGAACTTATGGACAACAACAGCACTCTAATGCCTGAGTGAAGCTTTTTTGACTGAAGCTTTTCTAACACGTATTTTTCTCCATAAGGCACATCACAACCTTCTTGTAGTTAGGAATAGAAGACAGCACTGTGTTCGTTATCCTTATTAAACAGCAACATCACCAACTAAAAGCACAAAGGTGTGAAACACATGATACAAAATGAAATAGACCTCAAAAGGGACATGTTTCCATCTGAGAGCCAAAACAAGAAGGCAGGGCCGTAGTCTTGATGAGCCTCAGCTGGGAATGGTAGCCTGGGGCAACTAAAATTTTTACCACTACATGAATGTATGTGAATGGCCTTCAAACTGCTAAGAGTATTAACTTTGGGGATGCAAATAAATTTTAGAAAGTAGGTGAATGTGCAAATACAGAATTGGCTAATAATGAGGATTAACTATACTTGGGAATGTTAAAAATCAAATTCTACTTTCCTTAGATATAAGTCTTTAGATTAAATAGAAGTCCTGGAAGATATTTGTCATTAACATGCCAAAAGTGGGTAGACCTCCTGTTCTAATTTATGCATGATCCTAGGTCTCAGAAGATGAAGAGGACTAACAGGCACGTGAAAAGATGCTCAACATCACTAATTATTATAGGAATGCAAATCAAAACAACGAGATATAACTTCACACCAATCAGAATGACCATCATCAAAAAGTCTACAAAAAACAAATGTTGGCAAGGATGTGGAGAAAAGGGAACCCTCCTACACTGTTGATGGGAATGTAAATTGGTACAGCCACTATGGAGAACAGCATAGAGGTTCCTTAAAAAACTAAAAATAGACCTACCATATGATCCAGGAATCCTACTCCTGGGCATATATCTATAGAAAAACATAATTCTAAAAGATACATGCACCCCAATGTTTATTGCTGCACTATTTACAATAGCCAAGACATGGAAGCAACCTAAATGTCCATCGACAGATGAATAAAGAAGATGTGAAATACACACACACACACACACACACACACACATGCACACACACAAGTGGAATATTACTCAGCCATAAAAAAGAAATAATGCCATTTGCAGCAACATGGATGGACCTACAGATTACCATACTAAGTGAAATAAGCCAGAGAAAGACAAATATCATATGATATCACTTATATGTGAAATCTAAAAAAAAAGAAAATGATACAAATGAACTATTTACAAAACAGAAATAGATCCACAGACATAGAAAACAAACTTATGGTTACCAAAGGGGAAAGGAGGGGGGATAAATTAGGGGCTTGAGATTAACATATACACACTACTATATATAAAATATATAACCAACAAGGACCTACTGTATAGCACAGGGAACTATACTCAATATTGTGTAATAACCTATAAGGGAAATGAATCTGAAAAAGATTATATATATATATATATATATATATATATATATATATATATATATATATATATATATATATATATATAACTGAATCACTTGTGGTACACCTGAATCTAACACAACATTGTAACTATACTTCAATAAAAAAAATACTGAATCACTATGCTGTATACCTGAAACTAATATAATATTGTAAATCAACTATACTTCAAAACTATACTTAAAAAACCAAGATGAAGAGAAGGCAGGCTCCAACAAAGACTGATGAAGATGCTGATTTGCAAGGGTCCAAGGAGCCAAAGCAAGAACAAAAAGGCTGATTCTGAATTGTTTATGTTATGTTGGTTCTAAATGACTTTCACTCATTTATTCAGCAAACAATTTAATATCATAGGAAATTTGTCAGGCAGCAGGTACAAAAAAAGAATACAATATAGCCACTCCTTTCCGAGACTGTTCTCAGCTTCTTGGGAAATGTACATAGGCCAGACTTTTGTAGCTCTGTCTACTCATGCAGGAAATGGAAATGCAGGCTTGTATTTGCTTCCATGTTTATCTTCTCAGACTAGTCTGTACTGCTAGACAGATCACACTGGGAAAGTGGGGTGAAGATTAAAGCAAAACAATGAGTATCCCTCCTCCCCTGAGGATTAGTAGAGGCTAAAAAGCATGTGAGAGCAAGAGAGAAATTGTCAGAGAATATATTCATGTTACCCCATTATTATTGATGATGATGGGAACAAAGTTACATCATTATAAGTCACTAGGTTCATGTTTTTCTTTGAATGAACAACCATTTTGAAGAAGCACCATAGATTAAATTTAGAAGGCTAATGTTCTTTATGACATGCTGAAAATAGCTGGCATGTGCTCTCCCCTATAGTTTAAGGATTTCAGACCATCAATACAACCAGATAACAAAGCATTTATCATACCTCTGCTAACAGAAAGTAAGTTGAAATTCAACGCTGCTACAAATAATTTATATTCCTAGAACTGAATTTTTAATGTATAAAATTAAGAACCAGCAACACAAGTTCATTTGTAGATGATCTGAGTCTGAACGTACTGCATTGAAAGTGATTCACATCTTCTCAAACTCGCATTGTCAATGGTGGTAGCATCATCAATCATTGCAGTCAGTATGTGACAGAAAAGAGTTTTAAATCATATCTTAAAGTCAGTTTTTCATCATCCTTTTCTTAACCCTAACTATCCAGTTCTCAAGAGTTGGATATCGTGCATAGTTTTATCCTTATTTTAATTGTGTTCTATTTTAACTGGTTTTAGGATATTCATTGTAATCTATCATTAATTTCATCTTTTCTTCTTGATAATATAAAAAAAGCGAACTGGTAACAGAGGAAGTAAGTGTCCCATGTTTTCTCATGTTAAGAGAATGCTGGCACATTTGTAGGTTCTCTGCACATGGGAATAGCATTTCTCACTTTGGTAAATATTCAAATTCTGAGGAGAAGAGCTCAAATCATAAATCATGTGACTATAGCTTTATCACGGCAATACCGTTAGCACATGTTCACTTACACACCATTCAGTATGTAAGCATTTATTAAGGGTCTGCTACTTTCTAGGTACTGTGCTGAAATAATGCTGCTATTAGGAAACCATTGGACCACATTGCCTAATTTGAATAGATTCTAGGTGGAGTTTCATCATGTATTCATTGATTAATACTGCCACATATATCTCACCTAAAATGAAAGAATGGAAAGGAAACTCACATTTTGAGTGCTGACTATATGTTGGACACCATATCAGAAGTTTTTACAAGTGATCTCATTTAACCGTGGAAGGAAGGTCATCCAAACTTCACTGATGAAGAAGGTGAGTCTCAAAGAGGATAAACACATTTGACCAGTGACGTGCAATTTTACAGTGGTAGAGCTGGAAATGAAATCCAGTTTAATCTTAACTCTACTCCATTCCACTCTTCTTTGGTCTTTAGAGTTATGAAGACTTCCCTATCTTCAGGAATCCACTAAAGCAGACACCCTTAAGGGGACAATACCCCATGTTCCTACCAAGGAGGGGATGCCTTCATTTTCAGTCAGTGCTTCAAGAAGAATCCACTGTCACCTGTATGCTAGAATAAAAGCCAAGAATAGCATCATAGCTGGATGAGAGATCAAGGGCCTAAGGTAAAGAAAATTTAAAGTTCTCTTATTTCCACTGTTACCAAAGACCAGCCTGGTCTATAATTCTTCTTTCCTGATATTTTCTTACAGTGGATTTACCAGAAACAGATACATTGATGAGCTATATAAACCTATAAAATTCCTGAGGAAAAAAATGGTGTTTGCCCCCTTTTGGAATACTGACATACATAACTCCCAAAGTCCCTGGGAAATAATAGGTGATCGTATTTCTCACGTGCTTATATTTCTTTTGTTTCGTTGATTGCAAATGGCTTTGAGTCTAGACTCCCCAATGAATTCTCCAAGTGTTTTTCTTCTGTGTAAAACATGAAATTGTCAAGCGTACAGGACTACACAGTTCACTGAAGTCATTGATTCCTGCATTTATTTCTTCCAGATTTCAAATCTATTGTTCATGCTGCTTGTCATATAAGGTTGACATGTGTCACAAGATGCTGCTACATACTGAAGTGATGCATAGCCATCAGACAAAACTTTGAAAGAATAGTGCATTTTAAATGCCTCTCTGTTTAGTTTGATGTACTTAGAAAACCGCCAAAAAATCAACATTTACGGAAGTAATATAAAGAAAACAAAGATATTTCTAATTCAGACCCAGAAAAGCTAATAAATAACAAAAATCAAAAAGAGAGAGTTTCCAGCCGACTTTAAATACATAGAATTAACATTTATTAAAATATCATTGAAAGGGATGGTTGCTAATATCCTTTCAACTCTCTTGACATCTTACAGTCTTCTATTTTGGTCCCCTCAGATTCTTATTTAATTGTGGTGCTGATTTTCTCTGAGCTATTGGGAGATCCCTTTGTTTACCAAGGATCAATTTTTCTCATCTTTTAAATCTTGCTTGTCCTCTGGAAATTATTATCAGCCAAAGGAAATTAGAACAGGAAGAAGAAAGTCATTTTTATCCAATAGCACAACATTTATTCACATATTTCTGTATTAAGATGAATATATATTCTACATATATAGCTAAAACAATATTACTGAGTTATATTAATAGAATAATGTTGGTACAAGGTAAGTGGCAGGCCTTGCCATAGCATGGTGACCCATGGTCTGGGTAAAAAATCTAGATAGACTACAGATCAAGAGAGCTAAGTCACCATCTCTGTTTCACTGTGAAGGTGAATAAAGTAAAAATAAAGATTCATCATGCCACACTCCCTTCTCTATCCTAACATGCACAGATGCACATACATACTATTATCTGGACTATGTCTCATACAGAAGCAGAGATAAAATGCTTGCACAATCTTCTCATTGGGCAAATTTCTTTGTGCAGATTGGACATGGTGAAACAAGGAAAAGATGGGTTAAATATTAATAAGGTGGAAAAATATAGCATTCCTTCTAACAACACCTTAGATGTTATTTTTCTATATTAATAGGAGTGTTCCTACTTGACACTTGGCTTTGAGTTATTCAGAAAGACAGCTGTGAAATTCATTCATCCCATGTGGCTTACATGGCTGTGTATTCAGTGCCTTCTAATCTCTTCTGTCACAAGTCTTGCCACTTGCCCTCATTATTTCTGCTACACAATTACTAATTTCTGCTACATAATTACACTATTATGTTGAGCTATATGAAATTGCCAATATTGAAACTTTTAGACTATAAAAATAGCAATTTGATGTTCCAGCCCATAATTCAATTTACCCACCTCACCACATCACCTCTCTCTGGACCCTAGCCTTTGCTTGGGTTAGCTTTTCTTCACTTGCCTTCCCATACTCAGTTCCTTCCTACATTTTCTTGGCTAACTCTGATTCATTCTTTAGGTCTCTGCTTCTAAGCCTCTTTCTCTAGCAAACTTTTCACTGAAAAAAAAATGGGTTCTGTGTTCTTCCTAATCAGAATATATATATATATATATATATATATATATATATATATATATATATATATATATATATAGGGTTCAACCTTTGCTGTTCTCATATATAGCTATCTACAGCATCCACTGTTTGGAACGTAACCCCACTGAATCCCTCTATCTGCTTTATTATTCTGTTGCTGACAACTTACCCCATGCTGGAAATACTTGCATAGGTTGGGGATTTTTTCATTCTTCATGGTAATTAAAGTTTATTTCGATGGCATTACCTTCCTCAGCCAGATAAACAATCACAACTACCTGCTGCAAATGTGTTATTCTCCAAATTGGATAAATTCCCCAACCTCTAGACTTTCTGCTCAAAACTAGCAGAAACAGTTTCTATTAAAGTCATAGGGAAAGCTATATTTTTCACCTTATTAGTCACCAGTACAAGTCCAGATGCTGCCAGTCCCTAATCTGATTTTTACTGATATGGACTGAATATCTTCAGACGCTAGGATGATTTAGAAAAACAGCCCCACAAGATGCTATTATAGATCCAAATATTATTCCTACTGTTGCCTGAGCTTGAATTCTTTGAACTGGATAAAACTCTCCTAACTAGGCAAAAATCCTTTGCTGATTTTTAAGGGGTATTTCTAATACATTCCCAGTAGATTGACAGTAGTATAGACATGACATTTTACTTTTATTTTCAGGAAAAGGGGTCACCATAGGAGGATATCAATTATTGATGTAGAAGAAAAAGACAACCTAAAGGTCTTCTTCTAAGAAAATATATCTTGAGATGAACTTTTAATCTAATTACTATCAGACTAGGGCTATAGCATGAAGCAAAGATACAGGGCAATACTGAAATCTGGACAATGAAACAATTTGGACTACTAACAAAGTAGTTACACTTCAGGTTATTTACACTAATCCCTTAATATTTAGGGTAAAAGAGCCACTAAATTTAGTGCAGTTATAAACAAAGTTTAGTGCCCAGAAAAAAAGTAAAATTTCACCTATATAGAAACATAACCTTTCCCTGAAATATATTGATAGACATACCAAAATTACAAAGAAATGAGTTCTAGGACTACATGTTTCACATCAAAATCAAACCTGATTAAAGTAAAGTGTATTCATTTATTTCATTCAACAACTATCTATCAATGTTAACCAAGTACCTACCACCATACTGGGCACTGAGAAGACAAGGGCAATGAATAGAAACTGATACACAGAAGTGTTTGGTCTAGTAGGGAGTAAGAATAAACAAATAAAAAGGAGAATGTAACTAACAAGTACCATAGTCCATCACTCCACCAATTGTGAAACATGTCAAGAATCTAGAAGGACACATTTCTGTAGTACCTCGGCAGACCACACAAATTCACGGCATAGTCTTAAATCGTCCATCACATTGATTTGCTTCCACCAACCAATATATTTCACCAACAGGCAAAGAGTTAAGAAAACCATCTCAACCACAATATTTGGCCAGACCACAGAGTTCAGGTTTTTGTTAGTTGTTGTTGTTTAATGGCTTCTGATTAATTATCTACAGAGATGCACCAGGGGTAGATAAATGTTACTGAGGTTTATGCTCAGGATCATTTTTCTATGTCTTGACTTTCTGAAGGTTCATGGCAGTTTCCTTTCTGTCTAACCCCAACTCCTCCCCCACACACTTCAAAGAGCTTAAAATTAAAAGGCCTTTCACGTGGTGGTGAATTATAACAGTAATGATCAAAATCACCTGACTATCCAGAAGAGCTAATTAAAAAGGATTATTGTATTATAATATAATAAGAGAAAGCAGCATGCAGAGGGAACTGAATAGGGAACTCTAGGTATACATTTTAACCAAAGACAAGATTGATTCCTTTTTTTTCCTGGAACTAAAGCTCTTGAGATAGACTTAATTCTTATACAGAAAAACCCAGGCTGAGAAAGAGATTTCTTAAATCAGGAGGGAACTTTTGTCAGGTGGCCTTTGAACTTGTAGAGCTGAACCTATCAATGGGGTCAATTCCATTGTACCTTCAAAGTAGATATGGTTAGTTTTTCAATTTAAAGTGAGCACTTACCTTTAATACCAAGTGCCACCAGTAATGTAGAATGGGATTATGCCCAAAAGGTGAAATAAGACCTTCTAAATCTCAAACACTTTGAGGTTGAAAACTTATTTGTGTCATCTACTGCACATTTTTTAGGGGTGTGTGTGTGTATTTTATCTTTTTCTAAGAAGTAAAAATAAAAACATGTAAGTTCATAACCTGGAGAAGAGACAATACCCTTGCCAACAGTGTCAACGTAAAATAAGATTTCATGTGTCAGATGATCCTGGCTGATGTGCTAAGTTGTTACACTTTGAAAATCCATGACATGGACTTCCTCTCTGGCCAAGATGGATTAAGAGGAACCATATTTACCTTCCTGACTAAAACAACTAAAAATCTAGACTAAATAGTTAAAAGAATAGTTTTTAGACATTAGCCATCAAGCAGTGCAGAACTGTGATTCCTGAGGGAACAAAACAAACAAGGTGAGCCCTGAGGTTACTCCAGCTTACCTTCTTGAAAAAGTTTGCTAAAGCACCTGGAAGGGTACCAGATAAAGCCTGACTGTCTCACTTAAATGAGGAGACAGAGCTGGGGGTCCAGGGGAAACCAGGTGGCTTTGAAGAGCAGATGACTCAAAGGCAAGGAGATGCACAAATAGTAAACTCCAAAGATCTACACAACTCCCAAACCAGTCTTAGTATTGACTAACTCATGAGTGTAAGGAAATGACTTGAGGCCAGGATCAGGGGAAATATCCCTCAGAGTTTACACAGGGCTGGAAATAATTCATATTGCCACCAGCCAGAATGACAAAAATTCTTGTAATTCACAAGATATCAGGTACAGTACTCAGAGTGGGCTACAGAGTGCCTCATTAATGGGGAAAAACGCCTAACAAATCTGAAAAGACCTGGTCCCACCTAACAAATCTGAGAAAACCTAAAAGGATCAAGAGATTTAATGATGTCCTAGAACAAAGCCTTAGAATATTTAGAGGAATACAAAAATATCCAGCAGCTAATAAGGAAAACTTCAGTTTTGGTTGATACCCAAAGTATCCAATCAAAAATTACTCAGCATGCAAAGAACCTAGAGAATACAGCCCAGAGCAAGGAGGAAAATAAATTGATAGAAACAGATGCAGAAAACACACAAATGATAGAATCTTTAGGCAAGGACATCAAACCACTTATTAAACAGCCATTTGAACTATGTTACATATATTCTAGAAGGTAGAAGGAAGATTGAGCTTGCTAAGTAGAGACATACACCCAAATCAAACTTCTGATAATGAGAACTATGGTATCTGAGAGGAAAAACACACGGGGTGGGTTGAGCCGCAGATTTAAACAATCTTCTGCACTGTTTATCTAAAGACATAGGAATAGCTACTATTCAAAATGAAATACAAATTGGAAAAAAAGAAAAAGAGGAATATAAAAAAAAGGACTAGAGCCTCAGTGAGCTAGGAGACAACTTCAGGCTGTCAGTAAACATGCAATTGGAGTTTCCAAAGGTGAAGAGAAAAGTATTTGAAGAAGGGCTTCCCTGGTGGTGCAGTGGTTGAGAGTCTGCCTGCCGATGCAGGGGACACGGGTTCATGCCCCAGTCCGGAAGGATCCCACATGCCGCGGAGCGGCTGGGCCCGTGAGCCATGGCCACTGAGCCTGCACGTCTGGAGTCTGTGCTCCGCAACAGGAGAGGCCACAGCAGTGAGAGGCCCGAGTACTGCAAAAAAAAAAAAAAAAAAAAAAAAAAAATTGGAGAAATAATAGCCAAAAAAGTTCCTAATTTTATATAAACTGTAAACCCACTGCTCCAAAATTTTCAATAAACCCCTAGTACTAGAAACATGAAGAAAACTAACTAATCAAGGGTAATATAATTAAATTGCTTAAAAAGTGACCATGAGAAAATCTTAAAAGCACACAGTTTGTACAGAGGAACAAAGAATGAGATAGTATGTTTTTCATTTGAAGCAGTGCAATCCAAAATGCAGTGGAGTGGTATCTATAAAGTGGGAAGAAAAAAGATATCATCCTAGTATTCTACACATAGTCAAATTATTTTTCAAAAATGAAAGAGACATAATTACTTTTCCAGACATCAAAGTGTTGAAAGAAATCTTCACGGGCAGATCTGCAGTGCAACTAACGTTAAAGGAAGCCCTTCAGACTGAAAGAAATTATACCAAACCGAAATACAGATCTATGCAAAGGAATGAAGAATACTTTAAGGAGATGAACCTTCTGAATCGTGTAAAAGGATACTAAAAATTGAGACACCAATACGATACTAAATCACTAGATTCCCATGTGCAACATTTATAATGGAAATGGTCAAGGGTTACTTTTGTGATTTTTGCACCCTCAGCAAGTTAGGACGTGAAAAGTGGTCAGTGACTTAGGAGAATGAATTTGTTGCAAACCGTTTTGAGAGAGATTTTTGCCACATTGGTCCCTACCACCTCCTTTGGTAGGGAACATAGAGTACTTTCCATTGTTCCTCAAGCCTGGGGAAAGGAGGTGTCTGGAAACACTTGGAGAGTTTGGAGTTGGATTCATGGAGGAGTTTGTCCATGTGTCCATGACACTTGATAAATGTCAGCTAACACTGCAGAATAGAGTTCGTATAGTTTTTCCTGACTCCCAAGTTTCTCAAGCAAGGGTGATGTGGATGTTTCCTAGGGTAAGCATGAACTACAAGGAAGAGGGCCAGTATGACCTGATCTTGGGTGCTGTTCTATAGAACAACCTATAGAATTGGATGTTCTACAGAACAACCAGTAGCAAGTACATGGAAGTAGAAGTGAACACCAGATTCCAGAAAAAGGTGTTGCAAGCAACTATCTGGAAGAGAGAGGCATCTGCCCAGGCTGAGAACTGCAGGAAAGTAATCTGTAAGGCAGCAGTGGGAATTAATGAAAGTGCCCTAATGTCATCCTTAACCATCTGCTAAACTAAAAGAATGCAAAATCACTCAGCCAAGAATCACCCTATCCTTTTTCTCTCTCATCAACTTTCTCCATCTGCTATAATTTTATGAGGACACAAAACAAAAGCTACCAAGTGGGGCAGGAGTTGTGTGGAGATAAAAAGCAAAAATCAACCACACTTCTTCCTGGAAGGCAGAAAGCCACTGGCTACACATCAAAACACAGGAAGGGTAAGAAGTTGTACCTTTGAATAAGATTGTGTTACACTCCCTAAAATATCAAAAAATACCCTCTTTAAAAAAAAAACAGTAAAGCTAAGTTTATTAAGGGGGAAAATTAGGCTTTTCATCCTTTTCTAAATGTTATTTTGAAATCTGCTGAGTTTTAAAATACGTATATCTATTTGTATGTATACGGACAATTTTTAGAGGTACATAGCAGGAAATGCTAAGTGGCTACTTCTAGAGAAAAAGACCAAGCATTGAGGATAGAGAAGAGTCTTCCTTACATATATTATATAGTGTTTGAGCCTTTTTCTTTCCTTACCATGTGGCATTGTGGTCTTCCTGCCGTTCCCCACTTCCTACCAAGAGAACCCTGATTTTGTTCAGGACAGCGGTGTGTCCAGCCCCAAGTGATGGATTTCAAATGTACATTAGTCATAACAATTATATCATGACTACATATTTGGCAATGAGTCATGACAATTATGTTCCCTGATTTCCAAGCCCCATTGAAATGAGGGGGAGCACGCAATTTACTTCTACAAAAAAATCATCTATAAGTAGACTATATGGCACAACCTTTTCCCTTTCTCCTCTCTTCTTGCCATAAATGCCTAACTGCTGGCTGGAGCTGGAGCACACATATTAACGTACTGGGAAAGGACAAAAGAATCACAGACACTCTGATCCTTACATTGTGGAACCGTAAATCAAAGCCAGAACCTCCTGACCTCTTGTTATCTAAGATCACAAATACGTGCCTACCAGCTTCAGCAGATCACTTGAAAGATTGTTAGAAATGCAGAAGCTCAGGCCTCACCCCAGACCTACTGAATCTGAAACAGCATGTTATTGACAAGATTCTAGGTGATTCATGGACACGTCAGAGTACGATAATCACTGCTCTACAAAAAAAAAATAACCCCGTTTGATTAAGTTGTTCTCAGGTATAATGTTAACTGGAGCTGAAATTATTTTAATCATATGTATGTTTTGCATTCTCAATTTTTTTAAAAACTACTTTAAAATATAAACATGTGATATAATTAAAAAATTATGTACACTTTAAAAAATGTTAAGGTCCATTTTTTATTTCCTTTTAGCATAGGTACTGAAGAGTAAAAAACTAGTAACGATAAGTGAGGTTTCTATTGCTTTCAGGATGAAAAAAACTTCAAATTAATTTCAAACGCTGAAGTTTTAATCTGTGGAACACCCTGTATTAAAGCTGTGGCTTAATATTAAAAAGGCTTCAATAATGAGATGATATATAGATATAATAACTTTTTAAAAATTTGTCAAATTGTTCTTATTTACTCTAGATTTGAATTTTATCAAATATAAGCTGTGCAATAATTCTATCAAAGTAGGCTCTTTGTATATACAGTTGATTTTTTTTGGGGGGGACTAGTGTTTAAACCCTAGATGCTAACCAAAATGCACACACTGAAATCACCTGCATTTGGTAAAAACAAGCTCACACCACTAGCATTTTCCATTTCTGCTCACTGTTCAGTTGAACCGTTTATGTATCCTGGCTCTGCTGTAAAGAAATTTGGGGCTCAAATCCCAGGATTGATTCCACTGCAACAGGATTGTCAGCTACAGAATTCTGTAAAATTTTCTTTCCTTCTACATTTATTTAACTCAAAGATTTCAAGTCTCAGTGCCAAAAGTTTTACACTAACAAAAACTTCACAGGATAACTAAGAGACTCAGAAAGTGGTGACTGAATCAATCATTTTCATGCCCGGATTCTGAACATATCTGTAGAATAGAAAATGAATCTATCTGATAAACCAAAAAGCTATACAGTGTAGTCTATAAATACATTTTATACACGTGCATGCAAGGCTGAAGTGGAACAAGGCTGGGGGAAAAACCTTATACATGTAATCTCCATCAAATAGGTAATAGCATCACTGCCACTGTGGTTTCATCACCACATTTTATGTAAAGATGAGAGGAAAAGGATATTAAAGTAACTACACCTTTGGTTTCACTTTGACACTGAAAATATCAGAATGATTAGAACTTCATAAAAACCCCATCAAACTGATTATGCATTGAAAGTGTTCTTTTTTATTTAATTTATGACTACCTTCAATACTCACCTCTAGCAGCTATTTTTCAATAACCAAAGTCTGAAAGACACTGTACATCTTGCAGCACTCTAATTTTCTCTATTGTTTGCATGTGTATACCTGTGTCTCCTATTTGACTATGAGCCTCATCCCTAGGACCTTCCTAGCTTGATCTCACTCCATTTCTTGTTCTCATAGAAGTACAACTGCTCTGCTGTGCCTACTGTTCCATTTTATCCATGGATGCCCAAGAATTCTCTTGTTTGCTTCTGAGAGACTAGTTTTGTTAGGCAGGAAGTTAACCATGAGCAACAAGAGGCGGCCCTGTCCGCTGAACTGTCCAATAGCCACCTAATCCCGCCAAGCTATTTGCCAAACACGCCCCCATCGGTACTCCAAAATGGTCAGGGGACTGGAAAAATCCCCCATTGGTGGACTGGAGGGACTTTCCCCACTCTGGCACATGCGCAACCTCACGCTACCATGTCCTTAGATAACGTTTGGTGGCCATTGGGCTCATTAAATGTTTGTAAATATTCTATGAATACATACATCTAATTAAAACAGACTGAATTATGGGAAGGACATGCGCAGCAGAGCTTCTCATTACATAACCTGCAGCTGTCAATTAAGACTGTCAATCAACGACCTGCTGGATTATGCAAAAACCTTGTCTTAAAAACTCTACACCCCAGCCCTCTGGGACCATTGCCTTCCTTGGCCTGGCCCACCTGTCTCTGGAGGTGTTCTCTCTGTTCTCTCCTTATTTTCAATACTCTCTTGCAAAGGGTAAGACCTCAGATTCTTCTTTGCTTCCTTACCAAGAATCGAGGCTCATGGGAGGAGGAGTCTCCAGACCCTCCTATGCTAACAGTTTTAAAGGTGAAGGTCAGGACTGAAATGATAAAGTTGCCCGGGGGCTGAGTGGAATTAAAATAGAAGGCCTTGGATTTCTGCCTGCTAATAATTAGCTGAAAGACTGTGGATCAGTCTCCTAACCTCTCTGAGCTTCGTATTCCTAGTAAAGTGAGGGTTTTGCTCTAGATTCGAAGATCTTTAACCTTCTGAGCCCTGTGCTGCCGGCTTCCTCCCCCAGCCTCCCAGCTCTCATTGCCATGCGCACAGCTGAGAAAAGGTTGGATGGGGCTACTCGGGGTACATGTTTCATAACATTCAAAATCCAGTTGCAAAGTCCTTTCTAACATGGTTTTTTTTTTTTTAGCTATAAGTAAGAGGTAGAAGTCTACACACAGATTTTAATGAATAGATGCCAAATTGTCATACCTTTAAGCAATTCTCCAATTCAAAAACAGTTTTCTCCTCCAAGATTAGTTACTGCTGTCTGACACTATTACCCACTGAAATGTTTTATAAGCCCACAATACCAAGAGTTTCAAAAAGTGTCACATACCAGCAATGCCTATTACTGAAAGTAGGAATATGACAATTGAATATAATGAGAAGGGGGAAGCTACCCCCCGGGGCGGGTTTTACGTGGCCCAGCTTGCACTTCTGCAGGGCATGTTGACAGCTGACCTGACCTTGGCAGGACTACCCAGGACATCTTTCTTTTAGGTTAAGGTTGCTTTTTAAATGCTTTGGAACCTGGGGAAACAAAGAGGAATTCTGTTGTCAACAACCAAATGTGATGCTTGGTGTCACCTTTTTCTCTTTCCTGTCACACATATTTGCATAGCAATTGCCAGAGAAAATTTCTCTTTTCCCTTCTAATTGAACTGAATTGCTCCTAGATCTTTCTTCTTGTCCCCAAAAGCAATAATGAGGGGGTGGAATAATTTATAAGCTAAGTGATAGAATTATTTAAAGCACTCACAAATGGATTCTTTGCCAAAATAGGTGTTTCTTCCCTCTTTCTCCTTCCCTCCTCCCCTTCCTCCCTTTTTTTTTAATGAGTTTCCTTGGTTATATTTTTGCTTATGGACATCCACTTTTTTTTTTCACTTTGTGTATGTAACTGTACATTTGTGCCTTCAAACTGTGCTTAAGTACAGGTCAGTAAGAGTCCCTATACTAGGAGAGCCTTGCTGTATTTTTTGTAAGCAGTCAGAACCCATTTCTTAGGCAACACAAACCCTGGGTGTGGAGAGGAGAAAGGAAGAAAACCACCTTGAGGCAAAATCTCTTCTTGGTGTATTTAGAAAGGCTTTCTCAGGGCACTCCACTTGCCTTTCTAGACCTTTCCAACATCCTTTCCCTCCCCTCCCCCTTCATCTCTCCAAAATTTCTTATCAAATTCCCCCTATAAATGGGGGAAATTATAGACAAATATACATCAAGAGGATAAGTGTGTAATGCACTGTCTCTCCCAAAGGTATTATCAATGTTTAAACTACCTAAATAAATCATTAATGGTAAAGTTTTAGATTCTGCTTTATCTGTATTTTTTAATGATTCTTGGGAGCAGGATGCCTTCCTATCCAGCTATCTAATCTTTTAGTTTGTTTTGCCTAGAATTATTCTGGAGTGGTAGGTGGTACCCAGAGCCTCTATCCCATTTTCTTCAATACCTCCTCACGGTATCCACATTATTCACCGCATGGACCATAGACATACACACATGTATCTCCATCTTCTGTTTATTGGCTAGTTCCTCATCATTCATCTCACCCATGTTGGTTTTGGTTCCTCTGCCAAAACATGGAACAGTGATATTATGGAACAGTGATATCCATCTATGAGATTTCTTTCAAAGGTGCACAGAATTCTGGCGGATAAACAGTAAAGATGTCATACCATCCGTATGATATTGCTCTTTGGTGACTTTGAGATCCTATGTAGGCGGCATGAACGTTGAAATGGTTGCATTATGTACATCAAATCCACGGTATGAGACTATTTACCAACTTAAACAAAAATTCCATGCTATATGATCTCTAAACCCTATGTGAATAATATTTTGCATTAAAATCTCATTACAAGGTAATGAAAAAGGAAGAAAAGCAACTGCCCAAAAAGCCAGTGTATATTGAACCATTTGGGGAAAAAAATGGATGATGGAACAAAAAAGGTAAACTCTGAGTCAGAAGAGGTATTTTTTTCTACATTTAACAAATATTCGTGAATAACTACAGATAAAATAATGAGTGAATCAGACACTCCCTGCTTTCAGGGAGTCTTATATCTAGTACCAGAGAGAGAAATAAAGCACACACACATCATATAGACCAGTGGTCCCCAACCTTTTGGGCACCAGGGACCAGTTTCATGGAAGACAATTTTTCTGCCACAGGTGGGGGATGGTTCAGGCAGTAATGCAAGGCAATGGGGAGCGGCAGATGAAGCTTCCCTGGCTCACCTGCCGCTTGCCTGCCACCCACCTCCTCCTGTGTAGCCTGGTTCCTAACCAGCCAAGGACTGGTACTGGTCTGCAGCCTGGGGGTTGGGGACCCCTGATATAGACAATATGCAATGGCAAGCTGGTAAGTACTCTGAAGGGAGATTACACCAGGCCATGAGAGCATATGGAAGGGGATCATGACCTAATTTACTGGGCCCAGCAAGATGGAAGAGGAACATTTCAGCTGTGATCTGAAGGATGAGTAGCTTAACAAGGTAAAGAGGGGTCAGAAAGAACTCCCTTGACAGATCTTGAAAAGGCTCTGAGGAAGAAGAAAACCTGGACTATTTTAGGAATAGAAAGAAGGTCAGAATGGCAGTATTAAAGGGAGCAAAGGCAAGTTTGGCATTGGATGAGCTGGGAGAAGTGGGCCACAACCCAACCATAGATGCCTTCTGGATAGACTGTTAAGAATTTTTGTAAAGATCAAGAAAGAGCAATTGGAAGAAATGGAAGTATGTAAGCCATCTGAGTACAAAAATGATCACACAGACTACACACAATGGAGAATAAATCAGTAGGTAGAAAAAGTTAATATGGGCAAATTCCTTAGCAGGTACAACACATTCACAAAATAATTCACTTGACAATTATAGTTTAGAATAGGGTAAGTGCTTGTAAAAAGAGATAAATGGGAAAACTAGGTACATATTTAGGAGATAAAAGATCTATGGCTTGTCGCTGTTGGTACTATTTACTGAAACACAGATTGCTCAATCAGGATTGTTGGGGACTCAGTAGTGGACATGTTGAATTTGGGGTGTCTCTGAGAGCTAAGAGGATGTAACAGGTAGGTAGTTTACAATGCAGTTTTAGAGTTCAAAGGAGAAGATTGATTTAGAGATTAGAAGTCAGGAATTTTTGGCATATAGATGAATTGAAGCCCTGGTAAAGAGTAAAGGGAAGAGGAGTTGAAATTTTTAAAACTGCTAAAAAGAGATAATCCTAAATAAGGATATATGCAAAATAATGGAGGTCTAGCTATGGATCAATGGAGAATGTCTTATAGGAAGAAAAGGATAAGACCTTAAAAGAGCACATATAGAGATACACTTGGTTAGGGAATATTTTAAAGGAATGAGAAGAAAATCAGTGTGGACAGAGACCAGAATTTTACATTCTTTATTTCTCTCACAACAAATAAAACAGTACCATCCACAAAGCAGAAGTGTAATAAAGAAGGAAAACACAGCAACGAAGAAAGGTCAAAAAGAGTCTAATTTGACAAAAGATTCTTAAATGGGGCTGGAGAAGGCAACTCATTTAATTCAAATGTGTTTCCTCTCTATTTTAATAAAGGACTCTGGGGGTGATTTGAAGGCAGTGATACAACACATTTATTTATCTCTAGTTAGGACGATGACTGCTGCTCCTTTAAACATTTGAGAGAATGTCAAGGAATAAATCAAAGGGAAAGATCAGTTTTGAGGAAACAGTAATTTTATTATAGACAAATCTTACTTCCTCAGATTCAAAAAGAAACACATTTGTCTCAGTTCATTTAATCTCTCAATTATTCATTTACCATAAAATATCAATGTTAAATACTTTTAAGTAAAATCAAATTACCATTTCCCTTCAGTTGAGGTTTTTATTTTAATATTCCACCAGAAAGTGTATACTTTCACTCAAGGCTGCTATTAGAGCAATAGGTGAGATAAAGCTATTCTGGGGCAAGAAATCTAGTAGAGTCTACTTTCCTTGAAAGAAATGTTGAAAATAATAATTTTTGTAGAAGTAATTATTTTAGCTTTTTAAAATATTCCACTCTTGAGAAAAATTACTTTTTAAAATAGGATGCATTTCTTACATTGAGTATATACGTTTTCTGCATGCTGTAGTTGAAATTTTGCATATTATCCAATGCCTACTGAAAATAAAATTCAATACAATATTTATATGTAGGCATCACATATGTACACTAACACAAGGCAAGCTGTATATGGTCAAGCACTCTATCAAGTATGTCATTCTTTCTTCATCCAGAAGACTCTGTAGACTCCTGAGCCAGGCAAATTTGCTGCCACTGACCATACTGATAAAATGGAATTGGTAAATATTATACACCCAAACTTCAGGGTCTTTATTTGGAACTCTAAGGTCACTAGTTTCATTCAAATTTTTTCCTTCTGTGTCTTTATTCCTCCTCACATATTATATTAGTTTTCTTCTCCCAATATACCCCAACATCCTTCTTGTTAATATCTTTTTTTACTGAAGTATAGTTGATTTACAATGTTGTGTCAGTTTCAGGTGTACAGCAAAGTGATTCAGTTATATATATATATATATACATAGACATATACATATATATGTATGTATATACACACACACATATATATATACACACTTTTTCAGATTCTTTTCCATTATAGGTTATTACAAGGTACTGAATATACTTCCCTGTGCTATATAGTAGGTCCTTGTTTTCATATATAGTAGCATTTTATATATAGTAGTATATATATATAGTAGTATTTTATACATAGTAGTATATATGTATAGTAGTATAGTAGTATTTTGTATACAGTAGTGTGTATCTGTTAATCTTTTCTCCCCACAGTACTTGGCACAATGGGTGTTCATAGTAGGTAATTAATAAATAATGCATTGTTTATCTTGTGTGTGTGCCAAGGTGCAGTTAGTTTGAAGGTAATTTCATGCACTGTAATCAGGAAACAAGAAGGGCAAAACACCAATATAGGCTTTCAATACGAGGTTTAGAAGTTTAGATTTGAGGTAATAAATAGAAGGTTACCACTGGACCTTGAGTAATGATGTTTGGTATCCAATACACTTTGTAAAAGCTGTTTCCTTCCATAAACTATAGATGTAATTTTCTTTTTAAAATTTTCAGAAAATCATGACAATAAAAGAGGCTCCCACTACTTATTTCCTTGTCCCAAGAATCAATCACCACTCTAAGTTCCTGAACACATCAACATCCAGCCAATAACTTTAACAAGATATCACTACCAGCCAATAGATGTTTGAGCTGCCTGTGCCTTGACTCCTCCCATACACGCTTACCCTCACCACAGCCTCCCAGGAGGCCAAGCAGAGTATACGGAAGCCCAGCGCACAGCTTCCTAGGCTCAGAGCCTCAGTCCCCTCACCAGAAACAAACTCCCATGGGATGCAAAGTAACCAAAAAACACAAAGGAGCAAAAGCAATCAAGGTTGGGAGGGGAAATCAGAACTATTTGAGACAAGATTTTCTACTTTTGATTGTTGTTGTTGCTTGTATGCTATTTATTACTTATAAGAAAGTTTTAAAGAGAAAAGGAAAAGATAGACACAGAATATGTGTGCCCAGGAAAAGAAGTTTCCTTTTAATAGTAATGCACCATTTCTTATATTTAAAAAAAAATGTATCAGGAAAAAACTGTTAGGGAATTTTGCATAATAAAGATTTTGCCTGGTCTTCATCATGAGTTCCTGGACTTTACATAGCAATTTCACATTTGGGACTCTGAGACCTCAAACTATGTGTCTCTTAATTTGGCTCTCCCGATTTTTTTCCTTATTTAAAAAACTGTAATTATAAGTATAGCACTTTCTTGAGTTCAATGAATCATTCTAGCAAACTATCAGACCTGAGGGGATATCAGGACTCCCTGAATTTGTAGCCTGGGAACCCTGGAGCTTGTTGCTGGTGTCTGATGTGAGGGGAGTTTTGTTGAGGACGGTGACCTCAGTATGTGAGGTGTGCACTAAGTACACTGGTTAGTGCCAGAACTACCTTACAGGGTAAATAACAAATTGAGGGGAAGAAAATATTAGCAGCTTAATTATTAATTCCCACTCATGAAGATGTAAACTTTTCAAAATCATCCAGCTAAAAAAATTTTAACTGGAGTATTTCTTCCATTACCATGTGCCATGTCAGGCTGTGTAGCTTTAATCTTTTTCTCTTTCCTGCCACCCCATGAAGATGGAATAAATAACTCAAATCTGAATTAGAGTCATTTTGTGATAAGGTATGCTGATAACTGTGATGGTGAGCACTGACCATTTATAATAAAAATAAATGGTCAGCCTGACCTAAGCCACAGAAAAGAACGACTTCCTTTAACTCATAATTCTGATATAACCATTCACCTATTGAAAAAGAGCTATTCCCTATTTACTTGGAAAACCCCCTTCAATGCTCCTGTGATTATATTTAATTTATTCAGTAGACTCAGCCTTTGTTATAAAGATGACTGAAACTAAGTTCTGCATAAGAAAGCAAATGTCTGCATTTCCAGATCTTATTTAGGACATTATCTACACGTATTATTTACATTGCCTAAAACTGGGGTGATCAAAACAATTTTCAAAATTCTCATTGACAATTCTGTAAAAGAATACAATGCTTTATCTCTATCAATTAATAGTGATCTAAACTGACAATAATCCAAACTATAATTTCATTATTTACACTATAAGTAAACATCATAACTAACTTTTCTTTTAATATAATTTACCAATAATGACTAACCAGTACATCACACAGATTTCTCCAGATTAAGTTTTGTTTCCCTAATACAATTCTTATTGAGCTTTTCTTCCTACAACAAATCCTTGTCATCTTTCAAACTATTTCTCACTGACTCTGCATGTTTCTGTGTTCATGCACACACACTCCTGTGCACACACATGCCCTTGCCAGTTTCCTGAACCATATACTTTCTACAACACTTGAATGTGTGTGTATGTGTGTGTGTGTATGTGTGTGTGTGTGTTGTGCAGGGGACGGTTGGGGATGGAAGCAGAACTCAAAATTCTAAGCTACCAATGTAGCAAAATCCCTTACAGGCTCCTATGGCAACACTTAAAAAAATAGCTTTCCTTTCTAATACCCCAAATACTGGGTTTTGAAATGTAATAAATCAGAATTATGGGTAAAAACAGTTACCGACCAAGGATTCCTGATGACTAACTTGCACTTTATTGGCATTCCCTAGGCTGCCTTGATTCTTAGGTAAGTGGCCTTTCAAGGATAGCTAACGGCTTTCTAAAAATTCTTCTCTAAAGATTTCAGCTATAGTACATTCTTCACCAAATTACTCTGGCTCAATGGCTCTTAGGTACAAACTTCTTTTCCATCTCAATGGCAGACAACTATGAGTCCGTCTTTAAATTTTATGGACACATACCATTATGGAAAGAGCAAGGACATGAATGAGGAGGCAGGTTGTGTGCTATGTGTGAGACCAGAGAGTACCCACAGCAATACAGGCCAGCTTTGGGAGAATCTAATGAAAAGAAAGTTTTAGAAATTAGCAGTTGCTGCACACCCATGATGGCAGACACCAAGTCCAGCTACCAGCATATCCTTTCCTTTAAGTCTCAATTTTAAAATAATTTTGGTCAGTAATCAAGAAGAAGGAATAGGCACATGTTATAAGAAACTGAAATTATATTTTGACATTTCTCTTTGTTATATGCTGAAAAAATATTAGCCAACTCCCATAAAATAAAGCATGGAACATCTATATGAGGTGAGAGCCCTATATGACTTTTTGATTCTGAAGGTCTTAGAGTGAACTATCATGCAAAGTTCTGGAAATTCTCAGTTCAAGTAAATTGAACATCAGACATCTCAAAACACTAATTTGCACTTAGTGGTGGTAAACATTTTACCTTTACTACTATATAAACCATCATATACTTATAATATGAAAGCCAATAACATTGAGAAACTTCAGGAATTTGAACTGAATTACAGGCCATTCTTATTTAGAAAAAGATTGAGATTATGAAATATCATTTTACAGCCAGATGGTTATAATAAATTTTGGGAAGAGGAAATGCCATCTCATCTAGGTTCCTGGAAAGCCTGTTCTAATAAATTGCCAACACAAAGTAAGGGGGGCAGTCCCAAGTCCACTCTCACTTCTGATACCAGTTACAACTTGGGGGTCCCCAAGACCACCCTCAGGTTTAATAATTTGCTAGAAGGAGTCAAATAAATCACTAAAGGCTGCTATGCTCTTAGTTATGGTTTATAACAGTGAAAGAATACATATTAAAATCAGTCAAGAGAAGAGACACATGGGACAGAATCCAGAAAAGCCATATGCAGAGCAACCAGATCTCCTCTTTCAGTGGAACTGGGGGCAATACTAGTTTCTCCCAGGAATGATGTGGGTCAAAATGCATGGAGTATTGCCAACCAGTGGAGCTCACCTGAGCTTGGGTATGCAGGGTTTTTTGGGGGGCTTTAGCACGTAGACATGCTGGGCTGCCCATGCGGCTGACCTTTAGACTCGTGGTGGAAATGATACTGCATGTCCCAAAGACCTCACCATAAATCACATTGTTAGACTATCCAGTGTGGACCCAGGATCCCAGGTAAACAAAGGCACTCATATTAAGCAGGACATTCAAACAACTTAGAGATCACTTCCCAGGGGCTGAGGGCAAAGGTCAGACCTCTCTTTAAATAAGGTTCATTCTTTACTACTTAGCCAGGAATAATTTTTTCTTATCCAGATGTTGATCCTGCTTTTAAAGTTTCGCTTTATTTAAACTGTTTAAATTGCCATTTACTTACTTTTTCAAAAGCATCCTTCAGTTATACATACCGACTACCAATGAAGAATTTATCAAAATATCATTCAGGTTCCTATATTATTTTTTATATATTCTAAATTAGTAACACTCACATCAATTAAGTTTTGCTGTGTTTTAAAATGGGATAAGAATATTTATAATTCCAAAGATATCAAACAGTCTATCTTTCTAATATGGTGATAATGACTGATTAGCAAAGAAGAAAAAGCTATGGCTTTATAGTTTTTCACCAAAAAAAAGAAGGATACATTGTGGTGAATGTATAGCACTAATTCACTTAAAAGACACTGGTGGCTCTTAACAGAGTATATGTAAGAAACTATCTCATATGAATCCATTATTAACATGATGGCATTAGATCAAAAGAGTGACATTTTTCTGTCTCTCTGATTTTGATTACTCTAAGTACCTCATATATGTTGAACCATACAGTGTCTTTTGTCATTAGATTATTTCACTTAGCATATTGTCCTCAAGATTCGTGTATGTTGTACATGTTAGAATTCTCTTTCTTTTTAGTGTTGAATAAATTTTATGTTATCTGTTTTACCACAATAAAAAATTGAAAAAGAACTTACTTTTGCTCACATAAACATAAATTTGATGTTTCGATACACACTAATTCCTTTTTAAAATATTCCTTCTCTAGAGAAGAATTCTGTATATAAGAGTTCCTAAAACAGCCCATGTAAAGTTGTGGCAACTGCACCCCCAAAAAAACCCATCATATGTCTGTGTATGTTAATAGAACATTTTTTGAATAACTAAATACAATTTGAGGTAAGAACAATTCCAGTCAAAAGAAATCAAGAACTACAGATGCTAATGTACCAACTCCTTGTGCAGAATAACCCAGAGAGGAGGTATCATTATCACTGCAACACTGTGTTCTTCATAAATATTTTATAAACTAAGTTTTTCACACACTTTAGAGGTTAGCAGTGCATTACATTTTTGTCTGCTGCTTGATTTAACAGAATGAAATGCCCTAATGGCATTTATTAAAACCGGGGGGGTGGGGGGGGCTTCCCTGGTGGCGCAGTGGTTGAGAGTCCGCCTGCCAATGCAGGGAACACGGGTTTGTGCCCCGGTCCGGGAAGATCCCACATGCCGCGGAGCTGCTGGGCCCGTGAGCCATGGCCGCTGAGCCTGTGAGTCCGGAGCCTGTACTCCACAATGGGAGAGGCCACAACAGTGAGAGGCCCGCGTACCGCAAAAAAAAAAAAAAAAAAAAAAAAAAAAACAGGGGGGAAAGATGTGATTACTGTTAACCTCTGCCTGTAACTGATAAAGGCTTTCATGAAACAAGTATCAAAGTGCACTCCAATCACCAAGTGAAATGTGAGCTGTTTGTCAGTTAGCATTCACTGTTATTTAGCACTGAAACACTAACGTTAGTAAGTTTGTATCAACTTCAACCACGGTGTCTGTGCTCCAGCTTCCAACTTCCAGAGATCAAATACACTAATATTTTATAATTACCAAAACCTGTAAAGGTTTATCTTTTAGTAAATACTGTTATTGGTTTGCTTGTTCTTTTAACTAAACTTGTGGAGCATCAGTTATGTTTAAATTGCCATGGAATACCTGCTCCCCAAATATTACCAACAAAAGCTCTGTTGATAAGACAATTCTGAGTTTTTCCTCACTGCAGTAAAAACTGACAAAAATTTCTTAGGGTCTCAGAGAGAAAAAGGCAAGGTCGGAATTTATTGAGAATTTAAAGTTTGGTTCAGCTGGGTCTTTCAATGCAGTGGAACTGATTAGGATTGATTGTGTAAGGATTGGAGTATCACAGTTTAGAACTGCTGCAAACAGCAGAGTGAGGATTTTGAGGCCAAGTTTTGGGGGGAATTTTAAGGGCTTAAACTGCTGATACTTCTCACTGAAGAGTTGATGGGTTTTTCTGGAAGTTTCCCTTATCAAAAGTCTCCTAGAATAGAAAGGTTGTGTTAATGAAGACAATGGAAAGGTAAAATCATGTTGACAGTAAATTGCATTGGGGGAAAAATTAAGCAGGGGTTTTCTAATTTTCATAATAAATGCACATTTGCAAAAAATTTTCAGAGTGTAATTATATTTAATAGTAAATGTCTTTGTGCTTTAAAAATAGAATCTGACTAAATCAGTTTCATACATATTACTGGGATTCTATAAATGGCATAAAATAATGTTTGAAATGTCCAGCTATATAGAATCAGTACGGGAAAGAGAAAATACAGTTAAAAATCACTGGCAATGGGCCTCCCTGGTGGCGCAGTGGTTGAGAGTCCGCCTGCCGATGCAGGGGATACGGGTTCGTGCCCCGGTCTGGGAGGATCCCATATGCCGCGGAGCGGCTGGGCCCGTGAGCCATGGCCGCTGGGCCTGCGCATCCGGAGCCTGTGCTCCGCAACGGGAGAGGCCACAGCAGTGAGAGGCCCGCATACCGCAAAAAGAAAAAAAAAAAAATCACTGGCAATGCTTAATAAAGGGAATGAATGTTAAGGAGAGTTTTGAAAGTAAAGTGGGGAAGATGGTGTCTTTCAAAGTACAGAGTAGCTCACATATATGATGCAATGGCTTTCTACATGAAGGAAAGGGCAGGCACCAGAGTAAAGGTAAAAAGTACATTTTATGTGGGAAGAGAGCAATCAAGAGATATTTTGAAGTGGACATTTAGAAATTTTAATCTAGACGATCATACACTGACAGCCATTAAAGGAGCCAAATAATAAGAAGTCTCAGACTCCCTCTCCCTACCTGCTGAAGAGTACACTAAGGACCATGTAGCTTCTTTTTGGTACAGATAAGGGATGAATGAGTAAAGAGAAGGACTGGGAAAATGGCCAAATTTTTATTTATTTACATAAGGAAGGGGATGAAAATATGCACACGGTGTGTGGGGGGAGACTTGAAGACAGGAAAAACATTACTAATAAAAAAAAAGAAAAGAAAAGAAAAAGAAAGGGAAAGGGAGAAGGGAAAAAGAAAGAGGAAGAAATAGGCAGAGGCCCAGAGAAATCTGAAGGAACTGAGAGAGACAGAGAGAGCGAGCAAGGGAGAGGGGCAGTGGGTTAAAAATTCCAAAGATTTATCAGTCATTGCCATGACAAGTGTGACCTGGAAAGAGATGTCTAATAAGGATTTTAGGCAGCTTTGCTACCTGATGTGTGGTGCTTTTTCATCCCCATACTAACCCCAGGCACATATTATAAATGCCTCGCAATGCCAAGACAGGTGTCTCTTAAAGAAAGACAATTTCTCTGGAGCAGATTTCACAGGACAAGGAAAATGTCAATCAACTATCATTGAGCCGTTAAGGAAAACGAGGTTCCCCCAAAAAACAAAATACAACACTCTCCAAGGTTGGGACAAAGAAGAGCTTCTGAAAGAGCATTTCTAGCTAATATAGTTGGGAGTGAACGGGAAGAAGGCTCATCTACTGAGTGTTCACCTCCTCCCAAACACTTATTATTGCATTTTACTGTTATCATGTTCCATGAAGTCAGTATCAGTATTCCCATAATAGAGATGAGGAAACAGACCCTTTAATCACTACATTATGTGACTCCAACTTTTTTCAGGCTCATTAACTTCTCATGAAGACTAAACCCTGAAATAAGCAAATCCAAGGGAGCAGCACTCTTCCTTTGAATCTTTAATTCACTAGCCTCCACTTACAAGGATGTGTCAACAGCCTGAGTCTGTCTTACCTTCCAGCAACTTCTCTCACTAAAAGCCTCAAGTAGCAGATGAGGAGGTGGCAATCAACAGATTAAAGGAAATATTTTATTTTGGAGATGAGAAATCATTTCCAGTTTTTGTCTTCAAACATTTTTTTTTTTTTGAATCCCCATCCTGGCTCCAAGTATTCTTCTAATCACTCAAATAACCTAGAAAAGTAATTTTTATCAGTGATTTCGTTCTCTTCCTTATTCTTTTATTAAATAATTTATCAAAATATCTGTTGGAGCATGAGTTCATCTTTCTCTCTTCCGTTGCCCACTCATTGGGAATCCTGCAAATGGGTAATAAAGTGGTCCAAAGCAAGCAACGGTAAGAGAAAAAGCAACAAGTGCGGATAATTTTCAAACCAGAACTTCGAACCATCCCTTCAGCAATGAGGACAAGTTGCATAACATTAGAAGGATATCCTTTTTCTTTAAATTTTAAATTTTTATACAGTTTTTAAAGGTTACTTTCCATTTACAGTTATTACACAAACTTCCTCCTATACACTCCTCCCCCACTTAAACCTCCACACTCTGAACTGACAGAATACACTGCCAGGCAATGTTCATCCAGAGTGCTGACAACACATCAAAGCAAGGAAGAAAACTCAAGAAGGGAGAAAATATAGAAGTCACTGAAAATCTTGAAGAAAGATTGTGCTGATGAGGAGTTCCAGAAAATGAAAATCCTCACTGGTGATCGCAAATCAAAGGGTATGAGGATAAGGTAGAAGGAGCATTCAATTTTCATAATGTAAGGCAGTTTTGGATAAAGTTGATAGAATTATATACATTAGTGGAACTTATAAATATACTCTGGGAAAAAAGTAAAGGTCATACTTTATTAAATTTAGTTGTAACCCAATTTGTCATCCCTGTAAATAACACAAGTAAATGTACAAATTAAATGCATGGCATCTGCTTTTTTATAAAAAAATCTGTACTAGAACAATCACTAATTTCTTGTCACTTATATAACATTGCTTCCTGATATCTTCTACTCTCTGAAGTAGGAAGAGCAGTGTCCGTTTTTCAAAAATGATAAGAAAAAAAGGGCATGATGGCTGAATCATAAGGAATAAAAGGAAAATGACATTATCACTGAGGGATCATGTTATGCAGGGTCTTGTGAGCCACTGAAAGGATTTGGGGCTTTATCATAAGGACAATAGAAAGAGACCGCAGAGTTTTAAGCCAAAGAGTAACATTAGTTTTATATTTTGAAAGGATCATTCTGGCTGTTTTATGAATAATCAGTTAAAAAGAGGTAAGAGTGTGGTCTCATGGGAAGCATTTAGGGGACAATTGCAGAGTGCCAGAGAGAGGTGACATTGGCTTGAACTAGACTAGAAATTGCCAGTGGAGATGGAGAGAAATTAAGAGCTAAAAAAAATTAGAAGTTGGAGTTCACTAAATTTGGTGGTTTCATGGATGTGTGGAATAAGAGAGGTGCCTAAGAATGGATTTCAGCCTTCTGACATTAGCGATTGGATGGATGATCCTACAATATGCTGAGTAAGAAAATACTGAGAAGACCATGAGTTCAGTTTTGAGGATGTTGGATTTGCAGTACTTAAAATGCATCCAAGAACAGATGTAACATAGGTAAACAAGATCGTGAATTCAGAGGGGAGGTAAACTAGAGATAGGAACTTGGAAATGATCCTCATATATACAGAAATTGAACTCATGTAAATAAATGAGAAAATCCAGGGAGACAAAAAAGAGTGAAAGAAAAGAGGGCTAAGGATAAACCTGGGAAAATCCAACACTCAGATTTTGGGTAGAGGAGAATTTGGCCAAGGTGATTATGAAAGAAGATTCAAAGGCATAATAGAAACACAGGAATTGCTGAAACTACTGTGGACATATACTGGCTATTTTTCTTATGATGTTTCTAATCCTTACATCAGCTATATAAGATTAAATGGAAAATGGATGAACGAATACTCATAAACATATTCACCTTAGAGAGAAATTAAGCCTAATCACCTTCTCATGAGGCAGTCACCTGTAAGGTAGTTCACATCACCTTGTTACCTCAAAGCCTGTGTGACAGTATAACCCAGGAAAGTTAAACTGGGCAGATAGTACCAGTCATTAGTACCACTACAGAAATATGGAACCAGTTTCCTTATTATAAAAACATAAATTTTAATAGCTCAAACATGATACAGACTTTTAATCAAATATACTAAAAAAATACTTCTGAGAAAAAAATTTTACTCTTTTCCTTTCTATTTTAATTCCTTAGCTATCAAAGCTAAAAATAATATTTTAAAAATTAAAATTGTGTTATTTAAACAACTTCAATTATTTTCCACTGGTGGTTTCAATCATTTTCAAAATCTTGCTTTGAGGATGAACATAGTGAAATCTATGAAAATATAATAACGTAAGGAAAACAGCAAAATGCTACTAGAGTTAGCTGCTGTCAATCTGAGAACAGAATGCTGACTTTATACAATTAGAGAAGAGAGATCTTGAGGGTTTAGGACTGGTTAGCCAATAATGAGTCTATCTCAGCTTGTAATCTGTAAATCAGAAGTAATACCTTACAAGGTAGAGGTAGAAGGGTCAAAATGAATGACATTGGTAAAACTGAATAGTTAGTACCAGGCGAACAGAAAGTATTCAATAGATATTCATGCCTTGAAAAGTCAAATTCAAATGAAAAAAGATTACTCCATTGGCAAACAGAGAAAATAATGAATGAGTACCTGTCCTTTTAAAGTTCTATCGGACTTTGCTAGAGATCTTTGGGGAGATAATCTAATATGATGGCTGAGAAATGTAACACTGGCACCGGACTGCCAAGGGTCAAGTCCCAACCCTGCCATTTACCAGCCTGGGACCTGGCTAAGTAGGTCAACCTCTCCATGTCTCAATTTTTTTTATTTATAATTTTTTAAAAACAGTATATACTTCACTGGATTCTTGTGAAGATTAAATGAATTAACATGTGTAACAAATATATGTAAAGTTAATAGATATAAATTGCTAAAAACATTTCTGCCCAGGGTAAGTGCATGAGAGTGTGACCTTTTATTACCTACACATGTGAATCAAAAGTGCTGTGGCAAGACATGAGGTATTAATTTCTATCTTAGTCTTGCTGGTGTAGGAGAAAAAGAATAAGCAATTTTTTCCTTTACCTTTCTCTTAGAAGAACAGCCAATTTGTGTCCAAGGTCCTTATTATATATCCTTTTGACGAAAGTTTTTGGCTGCTTTGAAAGTCATAGGCACAATGGAAGAAAAAATCCATTGAGTTATTTGATCTTAAGGTTAGGCGTAAAAAGAATGTAAACCAGATGTCTCTACAAAGAGATTAGTAAGTAACTAGTACCTGGATAGCCAGGAGGGAATGATATGACCCAGACAGAGATCAAGATTCCTGAAGACCTAAGAAAAAGCAGGTTCTACAAAAGCCATGAATTTACATCTTAGATGTACACAGCAGCCCAGATGGCGAGGGAGTTGCTGGATGCCTTGGAGCTTAAACACAATGATCCAGGCCAAAGAGCAATTGTTTCTACCTAGCCAAGCTTGCTGTACATCCCAAGTACCCAAGTCTGCTGTATGTCTATGGCCAGATCCAAACATACGAATGTCCCACAAGTTTCAGAAGGCTGATGTGCAACTGTGGCAATGGTGACAAAATAGTAATTATCATGGCTGTTGCTATTTGGGGACACATAAGCCCTGAGATGCTCTTATAAGATAATGGAGGTACAGAAGGAGCCACTCTTAAATGATACAGGATGTCTTACCAAGCCTGTTGTGTGGAGACTTAGAACCATTCTTAAATTTATTCAGAAAAAAAATATATATTTTAATGACCTTTATAATCTCTGAATTTTGTGGGCTCAATTCAAGTAAATAAGAGTTCTGTTATAAATGTGGAGTACCCTATTACACTGATCTAGTTGAGGTTGTTCTAACCTTGTTCAAACTAATTGTACATCGACTGTTTTATCATCCTTTTGGAAGTTGCACCTAAGGATATATTAAGTTTAATGAAAATGGTGCAATGTCACACACGTTCTGATAGGGCATTTCTTTTTCTTTTTATCTAAGTATGTAACATACAAAGTAGGAAATGCTTATTTTAGTAGTTATGTGCTATGATTTGAATTTGGTATGAAATATCACTTTACTAAGGAACAAGGCTACAATATATAACCTGATGTTTATACTGAGTTTTAAGGGATATGTGGACTTTTAAATATAAAATAACAATAAACATACAAATAGTTTATCTCTAGAGTCCATCTTTAGGGAAGAAGGTGTCATGATTTGTGAGCATGAGCATCTGGTCCTATGTCAAGTTTTGCTCTGTAATAGACAGAGATGTGTATGTCAGACCAACTCAGAGGATTGTACCAGTTACTCAACAGATCCAAATCATTGCCTTAGCTTGATTCTATGCTTGCCCATCAGCTTTTAATTTATATTTTGCTTCTTAGGAAGATTGGTTTACAGGCAGTAAATATGCCAGGTCATGAACATATTTATTAAATTATTGTCAGAAATATAACTAAGAATCAGCATGTGAGAGTGTGTTGTGTGTGTGCATTATAATTAGGGTCCCTCAAAAAAGTGACCACCGCAAGCATCTTAAAAAATACTTTTTCTCTCATACTCAAATCCTCAGTTGTCATAATTGATTCACTTGGCAGTAGAAATGAAACATTCTGAAGTCAGGAATTACATCACAGCAGCATGTTTTTTGTTTTGTTTTGTTTTTTACATCTTTATTAGAGTATAATTGCTTTACAATGGTGTGTTAGTTTCTGCTGTATAACAAAGTGAATCAGCTATACATACACATATATCTCCATATCTCCTCCCTATTGCTTCTCCCTCTCACCTTCCCTATCCCACCTCTCTAGGTGGACACAAAGCACAGAGCTGATTTCCCTGTGCTATGTAGCTACTTCTCACTAGCTATCTATTTTACATTTGGTAGTGTATATATGCCCATGCCACTCCCTCACTTCATCCCACAGCAGCATATTTTGATCCACTATATTCTTTTGCAAAAGGAACCCAGTTGAAATTTCAAGTAAGAATTGCTTATTGAGAGAAATGTGCAATTCTGCAATAGAAGTTAAATCTCTGCTTACATGAGCTTCCATAGACATTAAAATATGCTCAGTAAAACAAGATGTCCAACCAAGACAAAAAGTTTGATGTCACTGCAGTGATACATATTAAAGCTATAGGACTCCTGAAATAACAAAGCATTATTGAAAAGTTTAAGACGTTCTGACCCCCATTCCCTGGAGTCTTCTAATGACAGATGCACTTTGCAACATACTTAGGAGAGTTATACTTCAAACCTAACTGTGAATGATGTTTCAAAGTTAAAGTAGATGGGTAAAGCCAAGTGTTTATTTTAATAAGCATTCATGGTTAACATTTTTAAAATGAATTTAGTGCTATACAACAGCTAGAAAACTTTGTTTAGGCAGAAAACTTTTCCTCAACTTCTTTACAGGTAATTTTAATAGGACTGCATGAATTTTTCACATTGAATACTGACTTGATGCACAGTCTCAAAAATATTTGCTCTTTTTGTCTTGTCTCATCCTTAGTATTATACTTTCTGGAACTCTTCAAATAGTTACAATCAATGAGAACATTTACTGTATTTGCACACAATATATTTTCACATGTCCATTTTAAGAATTTTTCTTTTAAAGTCTTCTCCACTAATCCCATCATTCCTCACACCATTATACATAACACATTTTTCTCCTGCTTAGAATCAAGTATTACATGGTCTGCCCCAAAATTCTACCTAAAATATTCATTCATCCTTTAAAGAGTTTTTCAAAAGCAAAATCCAGCAGCTCGTCTCTGGCTGAGGAGATAATAGATGTTTTTACTTGTTTCTCTCACACTACTACCTCTGTACACTTCATCACTTAAATCACCAATTGCCCATGTGTATTTCTCAGGCTAAAATATAAAGCTATAGGTTTTCTGATGTACCCCAAACGCTGAAAGATTTCAATAGCAATCTATAGTTGAAGAACTTTCCACAGAATTAGATTTTCCAAATATCTGCACTTTATCTCTTTGTCATTTGTATTGATGCAGCTAGTTTTAATGTAAAAGTTAAGTGGTTTGGTTTCTGGGTGAAGACGGTAATTTCTGAGAGCTCCCTTTTCCTGTATAAACCCAGAAACGATAAATAAAAATGTCTTTAGATATTTTTAAATTCCTAGCTGTTCTTGAAAGGAAAAAAAAGTAAATCTTTGTAGTTTAAAATAGCAGTAGCTATCTCCCCTTTAAAAAAGAGAGTACATGGGAGGAAAGAAGGGAAAGAGAGAAAGGAGTTAAGGGAAGGTGTAAAAAACTGAAAGAGAAAAAGAGAAAGAGAAGCAAATCATAAGACTATTTCACACAGAAATTGTCCCAACCCAAGGAACTCAAAGGAGAAACCTTTTCTGGAAATTGAGCTCACAAAATATAATAAAGTTTATGAGAAACACCTACACCATGAAAGTTGGTACTCAAGATCTATAAATAAGAGGTTTCCTTTCTAAGAAAATAGAGATAAATCTATAAAGAACTTTAAAGTACATATCTTTGAAAATCTTCATAAACAAAGATACAAGTCACACCACAAAATATCAATAAAATGGCAAGGTGTAGGATATGAATAAACAATTATTAAATAAGTACAGCCAAATATTTAAAAGGCTAAATTAGAAACTTAGAAAGAAAAAAATGCCTATTAACATTTTAAAAAGAAACAATAGGTGAACCAAATATTAGAACTGACCAAACCAAAGAGTGAACTAATGAATAGGAATAAGTAATCTCAAAGAAGAGAAGTCAGAATGAAAACAATATAAAAAGTTTTTATAATTGAGGAACTAGAGGAATAGACCAAAAAAGCACAATGTACACAGAATACAATTTCAAAAGGAGTGAATAAAGAAAATAGTAAGTAGACAGAGATGATGTCAGACAGTTTCAGAAGTGAACAAAAGACATGAGTCCTTGAATTTAAAAAGCCCCCCAAGTATTGAATAAGATAATAAAGATGATGTAAAGTACACAGATGTCTAAAAAAAAGAGAAAAACTGAGGAACACTGAGGATAAAGAGAAAAATACTAAAAGTTATGAGACATTACCTACAAAGAAATGAGAATCTGACTATTGGCATATTTCTTATTATAAGCAATATATGCAGAAAACAATGGCATAACATTATCAGAAGGTTTGTGGGAAAATAAGAAATTAGAACTCTATACTCAGCCAAAATATAAAAAAAAATCAAAAATAATTATCTTTTTCAAACATATGAGGTCTGAGAATGTTACTGACTTAGACCCTCTTTGGAAGAAATACTAAATAACATACTTCACAATAAGAGAACATGAACCCATAAGGAAGTTGTGGGATGTAAGAATCTAGAAGCCCACAGAGAATTTCTACACAAGTTAACTCTTAAGTACTTTATTAATATAAAATATTTTATTGCCAATGGGAACAAAATCAGGTGGTCTGATTGACCATGGCTCACCACTGACTGTTGTAAAATTAAGAATCATTTTACTCCAGAATGTGGAGGTCTAATTATTAATATTTTAAAACTCATGATGAAGGATTGTAATTCCAAGGATTGGTGGACCTCCACCTTGTGCTTGCAGCTTCTAGCACAATCTCATCCAGCAGTGGGTTCAGTGAACAGTTCTCGTTGCCATATATAATTAATTCTGAGCAATGACTTGTAAAGAGCCAATTTCTGTTTTCTGGATACTTTGCAGACATATGAAACTAACCCTACCTGTCAGAACAGGATGCAAGGTGCTAGCTAATAAAACAACTGTCTGGGAGGTCAGAAGCTAGAGACATCTACCTCCTGGTATGAAATTGTTATGAGAGATGTGTTGCCCCATCACTTGGGGTCTAGTAAGATGTGCTGTGGAAGGTTCCATAACCTGTGAAATGCACAAAGCTACCAGGCATCTGGGTGAATAGGAAATGTGAGAAATTACAGCTTAAATGTTTGAGATATATACATGATAAAGAGACTGACCAATTCTTCTATAGTATACATAGAGTAGTATGAAAATTCTGGTTACAGTGATCTTGGCATTACTTATATGTTGCTCATCTGTAATTATTTGTTTCATATTTGCTAAATTTCTCAGTAAATGAGTAAATTCTCATTGCTTTGAAAGCAATGAGCCAAAAGAAGTTCATATTCATTAAAAATATAAGTGCTAAATTTCCTTTTCTAAAAAAAGTTGATGACAAATATATAACTTGCCTAAAACATTTGTCTACATTTACCATCTACCATGGGGGTCACAGAGATACCACTGACCATGTGAAAATCAGAAGACACAATCTGCTGGGAAAATACCAATATTTACTTCAAAAGCTAATAGTGATTTTAGTGATTTTAAGAGTCTCCCCAAAGGTATGATTTAACATATGTAGCTACAGAAGGTATACCTACATGACATTCTGTAAAATATGACTCTTTATTCAGATCAAATGACTGTTCTTTAATATTTATTTTGCTCATTTTTATTCTGTTTTCTTATGCATATACATTATGTGACATAACTATAAATATGTTGTTCTATTAGCATAAAACTAAAAAATCTGTGAATAAAATATAAAATAAAAATATAAAAATGTCAAAAGAGAATTTAGATAAGATTTAAAACTGAATAACAATAACAATATAAATATCAAGATAGGGTTGCAATTAAAGCAACAGTTAAAAGGAAATTGATAAACTTAAATGCATATATTAGGAAATAAAAAGGGTTCAAAAATTGTAAAAGTTTAAGTTGTAAAAGTTTAAGCTGAATAAATAAATGATATAGAAAACATAGATTAATAAAAAGAATAGTAAAATAGACAAACCTCTGATAAAATCAAAGAAAAAAGTGAAAAGTCACACATAAACAATATGTACATACAAATATATATCAAAAATTTTAATCAGAATAATTTCATAAACAGTTCAAGATATTAAATTTGAGAACTTGGAAAAAACCAGATACTTTTCTACAAGGATAACTCACCAAAACTGACTTAAGGAGAAAATCTGAATAAACTTTCAACCATTACAAAAAAAGTCAAATTTGTAGTTAAAATTCTATGTGTATATAAACATCACAGACCCAGATGGCTTTATAGACAAGTAATGAAAATGATTTAATGAACATAAAACCAGTATATTTCGTAATCAGCTGTAAAGAATAGGAAAATAAATCTAACTTGGTGAAGCTAATACCACCTGGGCACAAAAAAGGATAAGGATGACATGAAAAGAAAAATCATAAGGCAAATTCACTCATCAGCATAAAGGCAAATTCAGCAAAATATATATGTATATATGTCTCTCCATAGATATATATTATTTTGAGTATTAAAAACTTATAAATTGTATTAATATACATTCATAATATATTCATACTCATATCTTCATAATTACATTAAATTTGACTAATTGGGATCAATCCAAGAAATACAATAATACAATTTACAAACACTTTTAAACACCCAAGAAAATAATTATATATTATTTATGGAGATATATATAGTAAAAATAGACAAATTTGCATGGGAATGATATGAGACAATTTCAGAAAAGTGGTATACTTGGAGTGTAAGGGGGAGATTGAGAATTAAGGGATTAAGATGCTGCTTTAGCAGTATCTAATTTCTTTTATTTTAATTGAGGTAGAGCTAATTTACAATGTTACAATCTAATTTCAAATTTACAAAAATTTACACATCTAATTTTTTCTTAAAGAGGAGACTGTAAAGCTAATATGGCAAATATAAGCACCTTTCCAAATGTTGGTAATATTCATGGGTGTGTGTTATTTTCTCTGCTTTCCTATTTGCTTGAAAATTTAATGATTACAAACATATATTTATTTTTATTTTTTATTTTTGTTTTTTATTTTTATTTTTTAAGAATGCACTAAGAATAAACCTACCTAAGGAGATATAAGACCTGTATGCAGAAAATTATAAGTCACTGATGAAAGAAATTAAAAATGATACAAATAGATGGAGAGATATACCATGTTCTTGGATTGGAAGAATCAACACTGTGAAAATGACTCTGCTACCCAAAGCAATCTACAGATTCAATGCAATCCCTATCAAACTACCACTGGCATTTTTCACAGAACTAGAACAAAAAATTTCACAATTTGTATGGAAACACAAAAGACCCCGAATAGCGAAAACAATCTTGAGAACGAAAAACAGAGCTGGAGGCATCAGGTTCCCTGACTTCAGACTATACTACAAAGCTACAGTAATCAAGACAGTATGGTACTGGCACCAAAACAGAAAGATAGATCAATGGAACAGGATAGAAAGCCCAGAGACAAACCCACGCACATATGGTCACCTTATCTTTGATAAAGGAGGCAGGAATGTACAGTGAAAAAAGGACAGCCTCTTCAATAAGCGGTGCTGGGAAAACTGGATGGCTACATGTAAGAGTATGAGATTAGAACACTCCCTAACACCGTACACAAAAATAAGCTCAAAATGGATTAAAGACCTAAATGTAAGGCCAGAAACTATCAAACTCTTAGAGGAAAACATAGGCAGAACACTCTACGACATAAATCACAGAAAGATCCTTTTTGACCCACCTCTTAGAGAAATGGAAATAAAAACAAAAATAAATAAATGGGACCTAATGAAACTTCAAAGCTTTTGCACAGCAAAGGAAACCATAAATAAGACCAAAAGACAACCCTCAGAATGGGAGAAAATATTTGCAAATGTAGCAAGTGACAAAGGATTAATCTCCAAAATTTATAAGCAGCTCATGCACCTCAATAACAAAAAACCCAATCCAAAAATGGGCAGAAGACCTAAATAGACATTCCTCCAAAGAAGATATACAGACTGCCAACAAACACATGAAAGAATGCTCAACATCATTAATCTTTAGAGAAATACAATTCAAAACTACAATGAGATATCATCTCACACCAGTCAGAATGGCCATCATCAAAAAATCTAGAAACAATAAATGCTGGAGAGGGTGTGGAGAAAAGGGAACACTCTTGCACTGCTGTTGGGAATGTGAATTGGTACAGCCACTATAGAGAAGAGTATGGAGCTTCCTTAAAAAACTACAAATAGAACTACCATATGACCCAGCAATCCCACTACTGAGGATATACACTGAGAAAACCATACTTCAAAAAGAGTCATGTACCAAAATGTTCATTGCAGCTCTATTTACAATAGCCCAGAGATGGAAGCAACCTAAGTGTCCATCAACAGATGAATGGATAAAGAAGATGTGGCACATATATACAGTGGAATATTACTCAGCCATAAGAAGAAACGAAATTGAGTTATTTGTAGTGAGGTAGATGGACCTAGCATCTGTCATACAGAGTGAAGTAAGTCAGAAAGAGAAAGACAAATACCGTATGTTAACACACATATATATGGAATCTAAGAAAAAAAAATGTCATGAAGAACCTAGGGGTAAGATGGGAATAAAGACACAGACCTACTAGAGAATGGACTTGAGGATATGGGGATGGGGAAGGGTAAGCTGTGACAAAGTGAGAGAGTGGCATGGACATATATACACTACCAAACATAAAATAGATAGCTAGTGGGAAGCAGCCGCATAGCACAGGGAGATCAGCTCGGTGCTTTGTGACCACCTAGAGTGGTGAAATAGGGAGAGAGGGAGGGAGGGAGATGCAAGAGGGAAGAGATATGGGAACATATGTATAACTGATTCACTTTGTTATAAAGCAGAAACTAACACACCACTGTAAAGCAATTATACTCCAATAAAGATGTTAAAAAAAAAAAGAAAAAGAATGCACTAAGAACTACTGTGACTGTGAAGCTTCATTTCTACACGTTTGTCAGGGCAAATATCACTATTTACATATGTATCTCTTTGAGAGGATTTCATTTCTTCAAATATTCAAGCTCCTGCCTGGGATGTTTCTCTGGCTGTCAGTATCTTTGAAGCCAAACACCTGTTTTTTAGCACCTCAACCTCTCCCTCCTGTGTGTCTGGTGTCCCAGAGTCCAGAGGGCAATTGCTGCAGAAAATAAATAACCAGTTTTCTTGAGGTCAGGGCTGAGCTAAATAACTTCATGGGACGGAATAGGAAAAGGCACCCAGGGACTCTACCCGGTCCTTTCAGCCCTTCCAAATAGCACCCCCTGTTTTTATCACCTACTCCACCTCAATTTTTCTAGTGACCTGGTTCTTTGAATTTGATTTTCTCCACCTTTTTGACAGGTGTATCAATGTGCATTTGTCGACAGCCCTCTGTATACCTCTACTGCCAGTCCTTCTCCCCTATCTTCAAAAATTGCCTTGAGATCCCTCGAACATTCACCCACTGTTACCTGCCCCCAACCATTCCCTTTACTCTTACTAACATACATTTTAAATAATGTTATTACTGTTACTTTAAAGGGATTTGCTAGGGAACAGACATAAATATGTCTCTTCACTACTTCTAACCAAAAGTCACTTACTTTTTCAATTAAAGAACAGCATAAAATAAATCTCTCATTTTTAATGTAAAAAAATTCCATATGGTACTATCAGATACAAAGTTAAGATTGTGTTCTGAAATAAACCTAATAAGGTGTTTCAGCTCCAAAAAGTTTGAAACCCTTGGCTAAGACAAAACAATGTTTCAAAGTCATGTATGTATCCCTTTTAAAATAAAGAAGTAATTTGCCTCAGCAGATAAATACTGAAATCTTTTATAAGAAGTTCTTCCCTTGTCTAAACCCATTTCCTTTTGTTCCATGGGGATATCAGGGAGTCTTTTCAACCACTAGCTTCAAACTGGTGGCTTATACACCTAAGCCGTATTTTGTTGGACTTTTATGTTTAAAATGAAATTAAACGTGTTTAGGTGAGGCAGGCACTGTTCTGTTCACCACAGCTCCATCCTCCCCATTGCCTCCGCCTTCTTCTGGATTTAATATTCATGTCATCTTCCTAGACCCCACAGTTAATTTGGGTTTAAAACCCCTGTGTGGAATTCTCAACAAACTGAAGCAAGAGCCTTTTAAATGAATCTAAACATCAACAATGATAGAAAAATCGTCAGGCATCTGCATTACAAAGAAATCTGGAATGATACTTCCCTTTCACAGACTAACAAAATATAAAAGGAAAACGGATTCAGAAAGTCACAACAAAACTGCTTTTTATGAGTAGTACTTTGGCCATTTTCAGAGGAACACAGAACAATCCGTGATTCTCTTTGTTCTTAATCCAGATTAGCTGATGAAGCAGCTTCAAATATTGAGATATAAAGAAAATGCCTTATTTTGTTTGGGGAGAAGCCTGAGAGTTTCAGTTAAAAATTGATGCTTTCACCTTGAAATGTCTGCCATCTCAACTTGCAACGGCTAGGGGGCCAGAGCTCTGAGGAAAATCCTGGCCATCGGAGGAAAGTCCAGAAACACCCGTTTCAAGTTTTATGACTTCTTAATGGCTTGAATCACTTGTAGGTGTTTTTAATACCTGCTGTCTGCTTGGAAATGTTTCTTGCTTGGCAACTAGATAAGGACAATAAACTTGTCAAGCAGGCAACTAATTATTCAATTATTAAAAACATAAAATCCAAAGAAATGGAAAAGCTGTTTAGGTCTATAGCTTCTTCTCACTAATACTTTTCAGCCATTATGTCTTTTAAAAGCACCTCTGAAGTTTATTCCCTTATGAAGAGAATTATCCGAGAATAAAATATGCGGTAATAATCTGGTCCTCTTTCTAAATAATGAAGAGGAACAATAAATATATTTATATAATGTGCTTTTAATAATTGTTGGTAGTCACAAACACATTATTTTAATTAAGGAAAAGCTTAGCAGAAATCAGTTATGAAAAGTAACTGTGGCTAAACCTTTTCTTTCCAGAAAAAAAAAATGCAAAGATAAATTTAAATTTTTGTTTCAGAATAGAATAAGTTCATTAAACACACAGTTATCATCCCCAGACTCAGGTTTTCTTTTGTTGCTCCTGAAATAAACTTCGAACACTTCTTTCACATACTAAAATATATTTTATCCATTGAGTAATAAAATGGTGCCTGGTAATATTATAAGAATTGCAACTAATAAGACCTCTTCATTATTATTCAGGCTTAGAGCTAAGATATTTGACAGACATTAACTCAGCAAAGTATATCTGTGGATATTAAATAAGACCCAATGCTTCAAAATCACTAGCTTCAAAAAACTGACCATCTCTGGATTTTAAGAGCTTCAACCTGATAAATTTTATCAAGATCACCGTTACTGGCACATGGACTCTTTCAATATGAACAAATGGCTTTCTTATTTTGACCAATAACCCATCAATTATTGCTTAGTTATAACAAGTTTATTGAGGGGTCACAATTCAATGGATTACAAACATGAAATGATTTAATTTTTCCATATCTGCTCTAGGAGTTACAAACTAGAAGTCTATAAACTTAAGCAGTATTTTGTTTTGCCTGTAGTGTTTCAAACAAAATCGAATTTGAATTTTTTTTTTTTTGGAGGAGGGGTTCACGGGCCTCTCACTGTTGTGGCCTCTCCCGTTGCGGAGCACAGGCCCCGGACACGCAGGCTCAGCGACCATGGTTCACGGGCCCAGCCGCTCCGCGGCATGTGAGATCTTCCCGGACCAGGGCATGAACCCGCGTCCCCTGCATCCACAGGCGGACTCTCAACCACTGCGCCACCAAGGAAGACCCTCGAATTTGAATTTAAGTGAAGTATGCACTAACTTTCCAGACTCCCTGTGGTAGGAAGAATTCTACGATGCCCCCCGAATTCTTACCCACTGGGGCACACCCTTGTATAACACTTCCTCTCGCATGTGGCAAGGGACTGTGACTATGATTGATGGTACTCCCATGATTAAGTTACAATATTTTGCAAAAGGGAAGGTACTCTCCAGATTCAATTTGAGTTCCTTTTCAGTTGACTTTAAGTCATTCTAAAGGACATTATCCTGGGTGGGCCTGACTAATCAGATGTGCTCTTTCAAAGGTTATCTTGGCCCTTCCTGAAGCAGCAGAGATGCTCTCCAGCTGGCCTTGAAGAAGAAAACAGTGATGCTGTGAATTGCTTATGGAGATGGGCAGTTGAGGGCCTGAGTTCCGCAACTGTAAGGAAGTGCACACTGCCAACAACCCGACTGGACATGGAATAAGATCCTGAGCTCCAGATGAGAACGCAGGTTATCTGACACACTGACTGCACTCTTGTGAGACGCTGAGCAAATAACCCAGCTAAGTCATTTCTAGACACCTGACCCCTGGAAACTGAGATACTAAACATGTCATTTTAAGTCACTAAATTTGTGAAGTTTTGTAACTCAGCAAGAGAAAAAAATACACTCAGCACACACTCCTTATTGCCTCAAGACCTACCTTGATTCCCATTTATCCCCTTTTCCATCCTTTAACATCTTAGAGTTTCTATAATGTTCACATCAGTTTCATTTACTAAAACTTAGTCCTCTCCAGCTCATAATTTTAATCTTATGTCCATTTAAAGATCTTCCTCTCACCCAGTACAAGTTACATCTGTGGCCCTTGCCTGCTTAGAGTAGCATGGGTAAAGTTCTGTCTTTCCCAGTTCTTTTCAGGGTCTAGATTTCTGTGTTGGGTTCTGTGGGGAAGAAAAGGAGACTCAGAGACATGATCACATTTGTGTATGCATTGGGAGGTTGTTCTATTTGGTCTGGTTTATTCAGTCTGCATAAGTGGTGTGCATGCCTTTCTCAAGCATGTTCATCTTCACTCCAGCCCACCCCCTGTTGCTGAGGATTCCCCAGAGAGGGGCAACTGGACCTCCTTTGGTCTCCTGCCAGTGGACCATCCCACAATCCTTTCTCCAGACTGAGATCAATTCCTTGTCACTTTATCTGTCTGGCAAGTCCAGGAGCTCCTCTTCCTCCTGTAATCTCCATGTTCTGCCACAGGGAAGCCCTGGGTGTTTAAAGGTGCTCTTCTATGGCTTTTCAGGGCTGTGGAGAACTTGCAGGGGTTGGGGTTGCCCCAACTCCAGCTATGTTATGCTCTAATACCTTCATTCTCTGCTGGAAAGTCCCTTTAATTTTCCTATCTTAAAAAATATATATGAGGAAACTAGTCTAAGTTCACAATGTCCTCCAACTGCAAGGGACACATATCAGGCTCTCTCACAAAATTAAGAAGGGGTACCTAGTTGATATACATATATTTTAGCTCAATATTCAGCCAGCCAGAGAATAAAGAGATTTCTTTTTGGACCCAAATACTGTATATCATTGGTACCTTCCTTTAGAATTCAGAGTACAAGAGATACTTTTCTTAAATTTGAGCTTCAGCTAAACTTCCTGGACAGTAGGAAAAGTCTCACACAATAGCTCATTGCATAATTAATTAATTTAAAACAGTAAAACCAGATATTTGAGGACAGAAGACTAATGCTTTGAAGGCCAGCATTATCTATGCTTTTCTTTTCCTTTTCCCCACAAATAAGTTTATTCACCATTCACAGAACAAGCTGTCAGAAAATTTCCATCAGCTTTTCCCTCCTACCAAATTTATTAGAAATAGAAGAGAAGTCAGAAACTCACGCTCTAGGTTTGATTCCCTATTCAGTGTACACTCAACCAACAGCATCAACCAGACTCAGACCTCTTCAAAGAAAACAAAATTTACTTCAAATAACTGTGGATACCCCACCGCCTTCTTGATCTTGGGGTTTAGCCCACTATCTGTCTGTGACAACTTCTAGAAAAGTCTCAGCAATGCAAGGCATCTGCCCTGGTTATTTCAGAAATGAAATAAACATCAAACCTGCAAAGCTGTACATCTACTCAAGAAAGCCCACATTTTCAATGCTGCCTTCTTTTTTGAAACAAATTTTATTTTTTAGAGAAATTTTATGTTCATGGCAAAATTGAGTGGAAAGTACATAGAGTTTCCATATGCCCACTGCTCCCACACACATACAATGTCCTGCACCATTAATACCCCCTACCACAGGGGTACATTTGCTATAATCGATTAACGTACACTGACACACCACTGTCACCTAACATCCATAGTTTACATTAGGTTTCACTCTTGCTGTTGTATATTCTGCGGGTTTTAACAAATGTGTAAAGATACACCCATCGTTACAGTATCAACCACAATAGTTTAACTGCCCTAAAATTCACTCCTGCTCTACCTACTCATCTTTCCCTCCCTCCACCCCTGGCAACCACTGATCTTTGTACTGTCTGCATAGCTTTGCCCTTTCCAGAATGTCATATGGTTGGATTCATATAGTATGTAGCCTTTTCAGACTGCTACTTTTACTCAACCATATGCACTTAAGGTTCCTCTATGTCTATTCATGGCTTGATAGCTCATTTCTTTTTAATGCTGAATAATATTCCATTCTCTGGATGTACCAGTTTATTTATTCATTCGCCTACTAAAGGACTTGTTGGTTGTCTCCAAGTTTTGGTAATTATGAATAAAGCTCCTATAGATATCTGTGTGAAGGTTTTTGTGTGGACATAAGTTTTTGATTTATTTGGGTAAATACCAAGTAGCAGGATTGCTGGATTATATGTTAAGACTCTTTAGTTTTGTAAGAAACTTCCAAAGTGGACATACTATGTTGTCTTCTCACCAACAGTGAATGAAAGCTCCCATTGCTCCACAGCTTTCCAGTTTTTGGTGTTGTGTTTGGGATTTTAACCATTCTAATGTGTGTGTACTGGTATCTCACTGTCGTTTTAATTTGCGTTTTTCTGATGACATATGATGTGGAGCATCTTTTCATATGCTTACTTGCCATCTGTATATCTTCTTTGGTGAGCTGTTCAGGTCTTTTGCCTACTTTTTAGTCAAGTTGTTTGTTTTCTTACTGTTGAGTTTAAAGAATTCTTTGCGTATATTTGGATCATACCCATTATTAGATGTGTCTTTTGCAAATATATTCTTCTAGTCTGTGACTTGTCTTCTCATTCCCTTGACCTTGTCTTTCACAGAGCAGAAGTTTTTCACCTTAATGAAGTCCAGGTTATCAACTGTTTTTTCCATGGGTTGTAACTTTGGTGTTATATCAAAAGCCATCATCATATCCAAGGTCATCTAGATTTTCTCCTATGTTATCTTCCAGGAGTTTCATAGCTTTTCTGTTTTGCATGTAGGTCTATGATCCATTTTGAGTCAATTTTTATGAAGGATGTAAGGTCTGTGTCTAGATTCATTTTTATTTTTTGCATACGGATGTTCAGTTGTTCCAGCACCATTTGTTGAAAAGACTATCTTTGCTCTATTGTAGTGCCTTTGCTCCTTTGTCAAAGATCACCTGACTATATTTACATGGGTCTATTCCTGGGCTCTATTCTGTTCCATTGGCCTATTTGCCTATTCTTTTGCCATTATCACTCTTTCTTGATTGTCGTAGCTTTATATTAAACTTGAAGTTGGGTAGTGTCACTTATTTAAATTTGTTCTTCTCTTTCAATATTGTGTTGGCTATTCTATTGGGTGGGCCAAAAGGTTCATTAAGTTTTTTCCGTAAGATGGCTCTGGTAGCACTTAGTTGTCTTTAACTTCATTCAAAACAATTGTGTTCAAGTGTATCTGACAGCTGTCATATCAGCGTTCATTTAAAAATAGACATCAAAATTGGTGAATTTTTGTGTAGCCATTTTAATATTGAAGATGGAAGAAATAAAGCAACATTTTTGGCATATTGTGCTTTATTATTTTAAGAAAGGTAAAAACGCAACTGAAACCCACAAAAAGATTTGTGCAATGTATGGAGAAGGTGCTGTGACTGATGGAAGATGTCAAAAGTGGTTTGCGAAGTTTCGTGCTGGAGATTTCTCGCTGGACGAAGCTTCACAGTCCTGTAGACCAGTTGAAGTTGATAGCGGTTAAATCGAAAGAGTAATTGAGATCGATCAACATCATACCACGCAGGAGATAGCCGACATACTCACAATATCCAAATCAAGCACTGAAAATCATTTGCACCAGCTTGGTTATGTGAATCGCTTTGATGTTTGGGTTCCACGTAAGTTAAGTGAAAAAAACTTTCTTGACCATATTTCTGCATGTGATTCTCTACTGAAATAAACCAAACAATTAATTCTAGCAAGTACTGCTCCCAATTAGACCAACTGAAAGCAGCACTCAATGAAAAGCATCCAGAATGAGTCAACAGAAAACACATAATCTTCCATCTGGCTAAGACCACATGTTTCTTTGATGACCAGGCAAAAACTGTTACAGCTTGGCTGGGAAGTTCTGATTCATCCTCCATATTCACCAGACATTGCACCTTCGGATTTCCATTTATTCTGGTATTTACAAAGTTCTCTTAATAGAAGAAAATTCAATTCCCTGGAGGACAGTAAAAGGCACCTGAACAGTTCATTGTTCAAAAAAGATAAAAAGTTCTGGGAAGATGGAATTATGAGGTTGCCTAAAAAATGAAAAATATGTCTTTTATTTTTACTTAAAAAACCAAAGGCACTTTTTGTCCCACCCAATAGATCTCTTGTCTCTCCATATGAACTTTGTAATTTATTTATTAAGATCCACAAAATAAATTGCAGGGATTTTGATTGGGATTGCATTGAATCTATAGACTAAATTGGGAAGAACTGACATCTTGACAATATTGAGTCTTCAAATTCATAAACATGGAATCTCTCTCCATTTATTTAGTTCTTCTTTGATATCTTTCATCAGAGTTTTACTCATATGAATCTTACATGTGCTCAATGGCATTATATCCAAGTATTTCATTTTGAGGAGTGTTAATGTAAGTGGTATTATGTTTTTAATTTCAAATTCCACTGATTTATTCCTGGTATATAGGAAAACAATTGACTTTTAAATATTAACCTAGCATCCTACAATCTTGTTATAATGTATATAAATTTTACTTGTATTTATTCATTCTTCAATGTTCTTCCTTTCTTCACGTAGATCCGAGTTTATACTCTATATCATTTTATGTTTCTCTGAAGATCTTTTAACATTTCTTGCAAGGCAGTTTTACTGGCAACAGATTTCCTCAATTTGTTTGTCTGAGAAAATATTTCTACTTCACTTTTGAAGAATTCTAGGTTGGTGTTTTTTTTTTTTTCTCTCAACACCTTAAATATTTCACTCCACTCTCTTCTTGCTTGCATGGTTTCTGAGGAAAAATCAGATGTAATTCTTACCTTTTCTCCTCTATACATAGGTGGGTGTTTTTTTTCCTTTGACCTCTTTCAAGATTTTTTTTAATCTTGATTTTTCTGAGGTTTGAATATGATATACCCAGTTGTAGTTTTTTATGGGGTTTTTTTTTGGCATTTATCCTCCTTAGTATTCTGAGTTCCCTGGATCTCTGGATTGGCATTTGACATTAATGTGGGGGAAATTCTTAGTCATTATTGTCTTAATTATTGCTTCTGTTCCTTTCTTTCTTCTCCTCTGATATTCCCATCAAACATAGTGTTACACCTTTTTAAATTGTCCCACAGTTCTTGGATATTGTGTTCTTTTCCTATCTTAATTCTCTTTTCTTTTTAGTTTTGGAAGTTTCTATTGTCATATCCTCAAGCACAGAGATTCTTTCCTCAGTTGCATCCAGTCTACTAATAAGTCCATCAAAAGCATTCTTTATTTCTATTAAAGTGTTTTTGATCTCTAGCATTTCTTTTTGGTCCTAAGAATTTCCATTTTTCTGCTTATATTAGCCATTTGTTCTTACATGTTGTCACCTTTTTCCAGTAAAGCCCTTAGCTATTAATCATAATTTCATTGCTATTTAATTCCTGGTCCATGTTAATATTCCTGCCATATCTGACTCTGGTTCTGATGATTGTTCAGTCTCTTGGAACTGTTGAATTTACCTTTTAGCAAACTTTGTATTTTGTCATTGCTGTTGAAAAGTACCCATCACGTACTGGCAAAAGGAACAGCAGTAAACAGTCCTTCAATACTGTAGTGGTAATGTGTCAGGCAAGGGGAAGTGTTCCATAGTCCTATAATTAGGTCTTTTGGTGAGCCTGTGCCTCTGGGTTATTAACTTCACTAGAGCTTCTCACTCCTTCCCCTCCCCATTTCCCCTATACTACTGAGGTTGAATGGCATGGCTGGAGGGCACTGGAGTTGGATGTTTTCCTTCCTCAAGATAGGCTAGGCTCTGATGAAACTTCAGGAGGTGGGGCTCTGATAAAGTAGTTTCTTTTGAGGGTAGACCTTGTTAAGAAGAACAGAATGTTCTGCTGTATTTCAAAATGGTTCCTTTTCCCCTCCTGAATGCTGGATTTTTCTCCAATGTTCATTAGAAAGACCTGGTAGAGCTCCTTGAAGTAAAACTCACAGAAACGTAGTGGTTCCCCTATAACTGGGTGCTCCTAGAGTTTGTATTTTTTGTTTTTGTTTTGTTTTGTTTTTGCAGTACGCGGGCCTCTCACTGTTGTGGTCTCTCCTGTTGTGGAGCACAGGCTCTGGATGCGCAGGCTCAGCGGCCATGGCTCACGGGCCCAGCCGCTCCGCGGCATGTGGGATCCTTCCAGACCAGGGCATGAACCCGTGTCCCCTGCGTCGGCAGGCAGACTTTCAACCACTACGCCACCAGGGAAGCCCTCCTAGAATTTTTAAGTCTCATATTTGTCCACTCTGAGCCTCCAGCAATTTGTCAATTCCACTTGAGGTTTTCCTATCCCAGCACTGGTTCTTGCAGAGGCATCTGTTTATGAACTTCTGCTCCAATAAATTGTGACTCTGTAACCACCTGTCTTTTCTCTCCAGTTTTGAGAGCAATGGTTTGTCCTGTTACCTCACTTCTTTGATGGAGCTAAGAACAGTTGTTGATTTTGCAGTTTGTTCAGTTTTTACTTGTTGCTAGGCTGGAATGGTGACTCCTTAAGACTCTTACACACTGGCCTGGAAACCAGAAGCCCTTCTCAAGTGTTTTTTTTGTTTGTTTATTTTTCACAAACACTCAGTATGCATGCCTAGTTTCAACACTGATGAAAATATCAAATCAAGATACATCTGGCCACTGCTTTCTCTAAATCTGTATATTTGTTCTTCATTGTCTTTCACGTCCAGTTTGACACTCATTAATCCAGCTTTGAAACTTAACTACGACAACCACCTTCTTTGTCCAGAAGTACATGAATTCTGAATTCTCTTCCTAGCTCTCTCTTTTTTTTTTTTTTTTTTTTTTTTCGGTACGTGGGCCTCTCACTGCTGTGGCCTCTCCCGTTGCGGAGCACAGGGTCCGGACGCCCAGGCCCAGCAGCCATGGCCCACGGGCCCAGCCGCTCCACGGCATGTGGGATCCTCCCGGGCCGGGGCATGAACCCGTATCCCCTGCACCGGCAGGCGGACTCTCAACCACTGCGTCACCAGGGAAGCCCCCCTAGCTCTCTCTTTGCCGCTGGTCTCTCCTTGTTCCAAAGTGTCCTGTTATCAGGGTTATCTCCTCAAAGCACAACTCAGATGCTATCAGAAACTCAAATGTCTAATTATTCTATGCTTGATATGCAGGGCCCTACATATCTGGCTCAAACAGTCTTACCAGTCAAAACACTTACGGTATCCCCAGTGTCTTAAATTGTCATCTCATTGACCACGTCATAGCTCCTCCAAATGGATCTATGTTCTCTCAATCCCACGTGTTCACTTTTAATGATTCCTTGACTTGTAAAGGTCATCAAAACATAGTCCATTTATCAAGGCCAATCTCAACTCTTCCCAATATTCCTGATCAGATGTTCTCTCTCCTTTCTCCAGTACCCATAGGAGTATATTTGGGGGATGACACTTACTGACACCGCAGTATAGTTAAGTATGTCTTTATTTTCCAAATTTAATGGAGGCTTCATCAATGTACCCAAATGCACCTTGATCATTTTCTCCCCCATGCAATACCTAGTACACTATGCCAGAGCAGGCACAAAACAAATTTCCACCTAATTGCAAAGATATGGAAGCAAACTTTTAAAAAATTTCTTCAAACAAAACTCTCTTACTCCTAAGGTTTGATAATCCAAATATGTGTTTGGATAAATACACACACACACACCTTTCAGAAAAATGAAGTAAAAAGTAGCACTCTTCAAACTGATGATCACCAGAACCAACTGAGGGAAGTTCAACACTTCTACAAATAAGACACTTCTGGTAAGTACATAATTATATACATGCTATTTAAAATTTGAGTTGTCAAATGATTTACTGTCATTACTAGAATTCTTCTGATTAATCTATTGTCCCATAGAAGTAACGATTTTTCAAATAAGTTTACCAAAAGTAGACTAAATCGTTGTAAATATCTTGTGAAGTACACCTCTAATGTCACAGTGAGAAGCTAATTCTAACTATAAAGCAACATGTGATAATTTTGATAAAACACCAGAATATTCATTTTTAAAGGATTTATATCTTTTGCAGCACTAACTATTGGAGATTCTAAACTCTTCACAAGAGAAGGCCAAGGTCAAATAATTTTGGAAACCAATTCTGAGCCAAACTGGAAGCCAAATAACAAAGTCAGTCATAATTATTTACTTATTTATTTTACCAAAATAATATTTCTTAGGTTACCTTCTGCCCCTTTTAAAAGTGATTTTGACTCTGATTTTCTTCCTGATGATTTTGAAACCACAAATTTATCCTCCAGGAATGAAGACATGCCCTTCGGACATGGCTTCAAAGAATGTGCGTGTGCTGTAGTGATAAAAGACCATTTCAAAGCCAAGGTACACGAAATTTCTGATTCTACTTGTTAGCCATAGCAGGCTCCAAAAGTGACTGCTTTAAACATACACCTAGTGTGTAAATTTTGTTCATCATATTGAAATGTTAATGATAAAAGTGATCATGAGCCATAGTAAAGTCATGTATATGTTGTAGGAGGATGCTGCATCGATACGCTTATTTGCAGTAACGGGAAACAATAAACTGCCCAAAAATTGGGGACAGAATAAATGGATGGATTTTAATTCTATACAAAGAGTGAAAAATGAGAGGGAAATGTTCCCTACATCGTGATTTCTGTCAATAATTCAACTCTATACATTTTAAATTCACTTATGACATGCAGGGCTAGATTAGACCTGAAAATACGTATGCTCATATTTGAGGAATATCAGTTTATTTCCACCAAATAAAAAAAGTGAAAGAAATAGCCAGCAGAGCTTGGGGGGGGGTGGATTATTCCTTAGAAAACAACAATGGCATATTTTAATATAGTGAAAACACATTAAGCATTTCTGTCTAACCCTGGTTTTCTTACTCTCTAAAAAGGATGTTTAGAAAGTGATTCCCAAATTGGATCAGATTTGTGGCAACTGCATGATATTTTATAGATATTTTCTTCTCAGAGCTTTTAAATCTTGACAATTTAATATATAAAAGCATATTCAAGAGTTATCATTATGGCAAAGCAAAGATAACACAAAACCTGCACAATTTCTAAAGCCAAAGGCTTCAAAAGTAAACTCTGAAGTTTGCTCTTCCTCTGTTGTCAGGGATTTAGTCCAGGTGGTTTGATGTACGAAGATAAAACCCTTCCTTCTACTGTTAGCATTGGCATCTTCACAGTATTTTGTTTCATATTGATTTTATCCTAACCGTTTACTGTATATAACCTTTATACAAGCTCAGTAAACATTTTAAAAAGCTACTGGGGTATCTGATTACTTGCCCTTACTCATACACTTATGTGTGTCCTTGCACAGTCCATTCCCTCTGCTTGGAACAGTCTTCTCCCAGATATCCCCATCATTCATTCACTTGTTGCCTTCAGGTCACAGAAGGAGGCTTCTCAAAAGACTCTTCCATTTAAAATAGCAGCCTCTCCCCGCTTCCCGCCCTGCAACTCCCTAGTATTAATTCTTCACAACTTTCAGTATGCTCTAAAAACATTCTATTATTTACTTATTTACTTATTGCCTGTGCCCTCCCTCCCCCTACCACTAGATAATAAACTGTAACAGGTAGATTTTCCTAATAAAGACTATTTTAAAGAGAAGTTTTAGGTTCACAGCAAAATTGAGAGCAAGGTACAGAGATTTCCCATAGAGCCCACATGTGCACGGCCTCCCCCATTATCAACATCCTCCATCAGAGTGGTATATTTGGTACTTTCAATGGACCTAGGCTGACACATCATAATCACACAAAGTCCTTAGGTTACCTTAAGAGCCACTCTTGGTGTTGTACATTTTATAGGTTTGGACTAATGTATGATGTGTATTCATCACTATAATATTGTACAGAGTATTTTCACTGCCCTAAAAATCCTGTGCTCTGCCTATTCATCTCCTACCCTAACCCCTGGTAACCACTGACATTTTTACTGGCTCCACAGTTTGGCTTTTCCAGATGGATTCCAGAATCCTTATGGTTGGATTCATAGGGTATGTAGCCTTTCAGATTGGCTTCTTTCACTCATCCATATGTACTTAAGGTTCCACCACACCTTTTCATGGCTTGCTAGCTGATTTCTTTTTAGCATTCAATAATATTCCAATATCTGGATTATCACAGTTAGTTTACTTATTCACCTACTGGAGGACATCTTGGTTGCTTCCAAGTTTTGGTAATTAAGAATAAAGCTGCTATAGACATCTGTGTGCAGATTTTCATGTGGACACAGATTTTTCAATTCATTTGGGTCAATACCAAGAAGCAGGATTGCCGGATAATATGGTAAGACTATGTTTAGTTCAGTAAGAAACTGCCAAAGTGGATGCACTATTTTGTATTTCGACCAAAAATGAATGAGATCTCCTATTGCTCCACATCCTTGCCAACATTTGGTGTTGTCAGCGTTTGGGATTTTGACTATTCTAATATGTATGCAGTGGTATCTTATTGTTGTTTTAATTTGCATTTCCCTGATGACATATGATATGAAGCATCTTTTCATATGCTTACTTGCCATCTGTTTATCTTCTTCAGTAAGTTCTCTGTTTAGGCCTTTGACACACTTTTTAATTAGATTATTTGTTCTCTTACTGTTGAGTTTTAAGAGTCCTTTGTATATGTTTGGATCATATCCTTTATCAGATGTCTTGTGCAAATATTTTATCTCAGTCTGTGGCTTGTCTTCTAATTCTCTTGACATTGTCTTTCACATAGCAGAAGCTTTTCATTTTAATGAAGTCTAGCTGATTGATTTTTTCTTTTATAAACAGTTCCTTTGGTACTGTATCCAAAAAGCCACTGCTATACCTAAGGTCATTTGGTTTTCTCCTATGTTATCTTCTAGGAGCTTTATGGTTTTACACAGGTAGATTCGTTTGGCTTCATCTGCTGATTACTAAAGCAGTACCCAGTACATAACAGGCACTCAAACTTTTTACTGAATTAAATGCGTTTGTTTATTTATTTATTTATGGCAACTGTGTGTAGTATAGTTAAGAATTTGTCTGCCTTTTGCCTTGGATTTCTGGCACGGAGTTTCAAAACCTCTTAGACTTTCCTGAGTGATAGGCATATGGTTGTTTCTCTGTGTAGTATTGTGAGTAAAGATTTATAAATATAAAAATAGAATTAAGATGCCAGGAACTAAGTTTGAAATTACTTAAGGTAAATCAAGGCATCATTAACAGTAGCTGAAATATACTGTCCATACCTCAAAATACAATGGGATATTCATTAATTTTATGTGTTCCATGAACAGTATATTCTAATAGCATCTAGGTTAGCAGGGATGAGTAAATTAAGCAAAACACTAGGCAGGCATTACAGGAGCAAGTGAGTCCTATTACACTGGATTTTCATAAGCTTAGTTAACGACCTGCAGTAGAGGCAATCAATTATTTCAAAAGAAATTCAAATTCAAAAATCAATAACTGGCTTTCTCTGCACAAGGGGACTATCTAATAGCAGAAATCAGTAACTAGGGCAATTTCTAACTTGATACATTTAGCCAAAATGGTTTCAATTTCTATCTCCAAGTATATTTTAGTGCTTCTCTTCCATCTTCTCACTTTGAAAATTTTTCATTAGAGATTCAAAGCTTTTCTGAACTGAAAGTCACCATAGAAATCATCACGACAGAGAACATCTGCTGGAGACATCTTGTGAAGTTAAATTTGAATTCAGGTTTAAATAAGTAATAAGGGTAATTTATATTAACTAATTATTTTGCTTAATGAAAGCAAACTGAATAAATGTAGGTGTTGTGTTTCATTTGTAAAGACTAAGAATTTTTGATATTTTAGAAGTGCTGGGCAGATTTTACCTTTACATCAACATAATACAAAACAGGTTTGTTAGCAACTCAACAGTGCAAAGGAAGAAAATGTTTCTGCTACTGAAGAGGAAAGGACAACCACTGTTTCAATCATCACTTTAACAGCAGTGTTTGCATTCAGACAATGAACTGCTAATTACAAGTGATGTTATCTGTGTGTGTAAAAGCAAGTTCTCAAAAATACAATGATATATATAATATATATAATCTATCTCTTCCTTCCTGAATCCCATCCACAAAATATCTGCATGCCCTTGAACCTAACAAAACTGAATTACATTTTTTAACAATTCTATAATTTTGGTTCTTCATAAAATCAAATTACCTTCTCAAACCAGTACAAATTAAGAAAGGTTTTTCAATGTGTGAAAAGAAGAACTAACTAGCTGGAAATCTCATCTTCATTACTATTCTCTTTCACTGAAAGAATTAATTTTAATTTGAGCAATTAAAAAAAATCCAAAAATGAGCCCAAAGTAATTAATTTCAGTCCCAAAATTATATTTCCAGTTCTACATCTTTCCACCTTCAGTAAACAACCATTTAAAAAGACTTTTGAAAATAAATATACAAATAACAAATGATGAATGAATGAATCAAATAACTGTGAGTAAATGCCAAAGATAGATGATACCTGCTAGAAAAGCAGATTTTAATTGTTCTGTGTATAACAAGATTTCTCAACCTCAACACTATTGACATTTGGGGCTGGATAATTCTTTGTCATGGAGGACTGTCCTGTGCATTGTAGGATATTTAGCAACATCTCTGCCTTCTGCCCACAAAATGCCAGTAGCACCTACCCCCTACCCCAGTTGTGACAGCCAAAAATTGTCTGCAAATGTTGCCAAATGTCCCCTAGGAAGTAGGGGAAAAAATTACCCCCAGCAGAGAATTAGATAGTTTGCTGAAAATCGTGATAGCTGGGTCGCACCTCCAGAAATTCTGATTCAGCAAGTCCAAAAGGATCTGCAATTTTTACGACCACCCTGGATATTTCTTCCGTAAGAATCCTGAACCCCGTTTTGTATATTTAATTGCTAGCAACAATGATAGGGAGGGGAGAGACATTCTCAAAAGGCCAACTGTGGATTTAGTAATTTGACCTCAGCAGCATTTCCAATTGCCCAAAGCTAAGAGAGTCTGAAGGAGAGCCACAAATGGCCTCTTATCAGAAAACCATGCACCTTTACAAGAATCACAGTATACAAAATGTTTTCATGAGCTCTGCATCCTCCCAACAATCCTCTGAGGGAGACAGAGAAAGTGTTTTCCAAATAGGCTTCCTTAATCATTTCTACCTCATCAGGGTTTATATTTCTAGTTTCTGTGAACATGAATAACAACACAACAAAGGGTGATCAACTCTTTTAACTACAGGGCATCCCTAGAGGAAATAGACTCAGGGTTGCCTTACTTAAAATTACACACCTAAAATCAGTCAGAATTCAAAGCTTAGGTCTTTACACACATACAAATATTTTTTCTTCATGATCCACATACAGTACCTCTCTTCTTGACTGAATCAACAGACCATTTCACTATAAATTGGGCACTAAGGAGTTCTACACTCTTACCTACACATACCACTATGATTACATGTCAATATGGGTAAACTAATTTTGAGATTTTTTCCATCTAATAATTTACAAATATAGTACTCATTTCAGTTAATGTTCCATCTTCTCTGCAGTTTGAATTGAATTATATGTTTTTGCTGCTGTTGGTTTTTTTTTTTTTAGCAGTCACATTACTCCTTATCTAGCTTATGGTCAAATAAATTCTCCTTTTCTATAGTCCACTGTCAAACCTATCCTGCATTATGCAACTGACTTTTATGAACTAAATGCAAGAGTACACATTTATTCCTGTCAAATTTATCTTCTTGGTCTAACCCAAATGTCCATTCTATACAAACTAAATCATCAAATTGGTGACAAGGCTAGATGTAAATTCCTGTACAAGGTTTATATAACCTCTATCTTTCCTTCTAATCTTTTTGCCAATCATTATTAAGAGATATTTATACTTCCAAGATCCTCTGAGCAAGATGTAATCATAAGGACCTGTCAAGTAATGGAGCAGCACCATAAATAACTGAGTGGATCAGCCCAGAGTATACTGGCTTTCAACAGGCCACTAAATAATGTTCAAGGATGTAGTATGCAAGTACATCACTACCAGCTTCCAGTCTTCTTCCAGACTCACCTCACCTTGATCCTCATCCTCTGCTCTATACTGTAGCCAACAGGACCTTATCCATTAATTGAATTTATCAAGATTTTCTTCCTCAAGTCTTCTATTCACTTTTTTGATCTATCCACTCATGAGATTCTGCTTTGCCTGGTGAGATTCTATTACTCCTTCAATATCCCATACAACTATCTCCTCCATAAAGCCTGCCATCATTACCTCCTTCATTGCCCATCCCTTTTGGAAGCAAATCTCTCCTTCTATAGTAATATAGTAATATATTAGTAATATAGTAATTCTCATAATAATGTACGAATACATCACTCTTAAGGTGCTTGCCATTTGCTGATTCCCTACTCCTATGTCACATCTACTCAATACCTAGCACAATATTTTTCACGTGGGAATTTTCTGTTGATTTACTAATGAATTAATATTATACCTCGCACTTGAAACTTAGATGTGAAAACTAGTAAAAGTGGCAGCTAGAGTCAGCACAAATTAAAGAGCAGGCTTGACAGAAATAAGAGTGAGTGAATAAGGAAGAATTTTATAAACAATCTTGCACTCAGAAGGAAAAGAAATTAAAATGTGTATTTTTGAATAACGAGATTAATCAATCTAACAGGCTTCCATAATGGTTTCTAGCTCCTTTACATTTCTAGTGTCTGTGATCATGAATAACAAAGTAACAGAAGTTAATCAACTCTTTCAACTGTAGGGCATCACCCAGAGGAAAGTTTTCAGAAAGAGCACTTCAGGAATGATTCAAACCTGTAGTGGTGACAGGTGAAAAAGTAGGTTTGGGCCAAAATAGCAAATTGCTTAATCAGTCATCAGGTCACTAATTCATTTCAAAGCCATCTGACCTGGAATAACCCTGGTGAGCCTAACTCTACCTCCACTGAGATAAAAACTGTTTAGAAGGACGAGGCAATTGATTTCCAAAAGAACTCCAATATAAAACCATGACTTAAGTTAGATAAAAGAGAAAAAGCAGCTCAGAGCTTGAGCCACAAATAATTTACACTCTTATTATGTTGGTTGAAATAGAATTTAGGCTGGGAAAAGCTTCCAAGTGAAAGCTTCCAGTGAGTTCTAGGGTTCATCTTCTCTTGAATGGACTCTTGCAAGGGCTCTAAATCATTTTCTCGGTCTCCACAAGCTCCCATTTCCAGAGCATTCCTTTTGTCCACACTGATGCCAGTGTGACATTGAACATGTAGCTATTGGACCCTTAAAATGTGTCTAATCCAAACTGAGATGTGCTCCAAGCATAACACACACACCAGATTTCAAAAACATAATATGGGGAGAAAAAGAATGTAAAATATCTTTAACAATTTTCCCATTGCTTACATGTCCCTGGGTCTCCTCACCTGAGGCCCAAAGAGCTAGCAGACTATGCAAACCTCTCAGTCTCTCTAAAGAAGAGGATGTCTGCCAATCTGCTGCAAGAAAGTCCCTAAACAAAGAAGGTAAGAAGGACTGGGTGCCCAAGATTGTGTCTTGTTACTCCAGGCATCCTGCAACACAAAACATTGGCATATTGCTCTGAACAAACAGCATACAAAGAAAAATAAGGAAGAGACTACAGAATATGTCAGACTTTTTGGCCAAGAGAATGCAGGAGGCCAAAGAAATACACCAGGAATGGATCACAGAGACACAGCACCTGTTCTCTCTGAGAGCTTCTACCTCTAAGTCCGAGTCAAAAATGAGATGTTCTAAGAGAAACAAATAAATAAGATTAGACACATATTAAAGAAAAGTTTAGCAGCATGTGAAGAGATAGAGTCCAAAAAATAAGCAACAGGGGCGAGAGGAGCTGTTTTCTAGAGAAAATTACCTTTTAGAAAGCCTGCATTCAAGAGATTCCTTGACTTTGCTAGTGTGCACACACGGCATGCTTCGCAGGGCCCTGATACCTCCTCTGAGCACTCGGGAGCCTTTCTGTGTACAGAGTGAGCACATCTAGGGATGCACCTGCACCAGTCACCTTGGCCTCTTCTGAGTCCCCTTTCACACGGGCTCTTACTAACTCACCCTCCTAGAAGCAGAGGGTCCCATTTGCCCCTAGTTCCCAAAAACCTGCTTATGTGTCTGAGGGAGGCAAGACAGCTCTCTGGCTCTCCATCCCTAAAACCCTTTGTAAATTTAAAAATTACCATATTTTAGATACACTGGGTTAAATAAAATATATTATTAAAACCGATTCTACCTATGTGAGAAGGATGTACAGGCAAGAGGGAGAGGAGGAAGGGTCATATACCATGATGGGAAGTACAACAGTGACAGAAGGTTAACATACCCAGGAAGTGTTCTTCCCGGGGATCACTGGAACTGAGAAAGGTCACTTAAAGTGAATCCATAGATGAAAAATCAAAACTTCACAATAACTATTTTTAAATGTTTAATGCAGATTTTATATTGAACAAATGAAGCCGAAAACACTGTTCATTGTTATCTTGTGTTTTAAAAGATGTACATTATAATTGAAACCATCCTGGATTCTAAAATGAACTAAGAATGTACCAGTGGGACAGGGCTGACTTTTTGTTAAATTGGTAGCACCACAGAACTTCCCTTCACATTTAACTTCCATAGCAGGAGCATAAATAAAGGTGTTTCACAGAGGTGTTCAAGGACTCCCTTAATTTTCCCAAGGACCTCTTTATAATCTTTTCAAAGTCAAGTCATTCTCTCTTTGTTTTTGTTTTTTTTTGCGGTACGCGGGCCTCTCACTGTTGTGGCCTCTCACTGTTGTGGCCTCTCCCGTTGCGGAGCACAGGCTCCAGAGGCGCAGGCTCAGCGGCCATGGCTCACGGGCCCAGCCGCTCCGCGGCACGTGGGATCTTCCCGGAACGGGACATGAACCCATGTCCCCTGCATCGGCAGGCAGACTCTCAACCACTGCACCACCAGGAAAGCCCAAGTCATTCTCTTTTAAAATAATTATCTTGATCTCATCCTTGTCTATTTTCTATCTTACCTGGTTTAACTTAACACATCCTTGCTTGTCAATAGCTTTGTTTTGATTTCAGTAACTTGCCAGTCCTGATTTCATGTGCTGTATCTTGTAACTCTTATAAAAAAAATGCTATTTTACTTTATCATCATTTAGGTTTCATTCACTGTTGTATTGTCCTAAGTTGTAACAAGATATTGACCCTCAAAGATGTTGGAACAAAGGGCCAGAGATACTAGCATTGAACAAAGGGGAACATTTGAGTGAGAACTAATTTTCATACATCATCAGTTCATAGTAAATAATTTCTGGTTACAATAACTATTGATTCTCTATAAAATGTTATAATTTCAGGGTAATACAAAACCAAAATACAGTTATAGAGGACCTCTGTTAGGTAAAGGGCGAAATTAAAATTATACTCAAGACACCATTATATAGATGAGTTTAACAACTCGAGATATAGCAACTGGTGTATTCTACAAAATTCTTCATTTAGTAATTAGGAAAATGATCTGTCAAACGTACGGAGAGAAATCTTCTGAAGGAAACCTCCAAGAAGAAGGGAAGAGAGCCAGAGAGAATAACATTCACCCCTACAGGAAATGGGAAGTAACTCTGTTGGGAAACAGAAGTAGAACAGAGTTGTTCTATGCACTAAACTAGATCCTCTAAGCAGTAAAGTCAAAACTGTGTCATTATTTCACAAGATGCACAGAAAAGGCTCAGAACTGCAAATTATGTATAAGGCCTGAAGTTGAGAAAAAAAAATTGTTTGTTTTAGAATTATAAAATATCCAATCTGAGTAGACTGTGTGGGAGGAGCAATCGGGAACATAGTTTCCTGGTGTTCAAATGAGCATCAAGCTCATTAACAGTGTTTTCTTCTTCTACAGAAGTTTCCCCTGCCTCAGGCTAAGCAGGCTTCTAGCCCAAGGTGACATGAAGTGGATGGAGAAGACAGTTATAATCAAAGAGCTGTCAAGGATTTGCTGTTGGAGTTGACATTGCCTCAGCAACTAACCATCTTTGTAAAGAGTTATTGATAACTTTAAAAATCAGAACTAAAAATCAAATTGCAGTGTTCTTCCAGGATAGGATGTTTAACCATATCTACTCTTCATAGAAAAAAACAAAGAATGTATGAAATATACACAAAACAGCACTGAAGTATTTGAGAGTGAGCAATCTCCATAACGCATCATAGGTCTCCTTGTGTTTGGCTGAGTCCACTTTCATGCACTTGGCAAATGCTGATTCTGGGCCTGCAAAGTGTCAGCCACCGTGCTGATTGCTGGGCAGCATGGATGAAAAAGGTTCAGTGTCTCCTTCATACAACTCAGCAGATGCGTAAACCAGTTTGAGCAGATGGTCGAGCTAGTAGAGCACACAGTCTGACTGTTGTCCCATTGATTTGGGATGGGTATTATGGATTTGGCAGACGAATTCTCTAACTCCCAATCCCATATGCTTTACCTTGGCATGTGCAACTACTCAATCCCTGCCCATAGACTGAGCTGTCTCCCAATTCCTGGGATAAAATAAGGGCCCAACCAGATCAGTTCCCTCAATCAGCCATGCCACTGACTGCCTGGCTTTTGTAATCACAGCCTGGGTAGAACTTTCCTCCTGAGCTCCAGCTCCCTCACCTCTCTTGCAGCTCCCTTTTCCATGCTTCCTGTCGCTGAACCATCCAGACAGGCCGTCAGACCCCCAGAATCAGTCACCTAACTTGATGTCTGATAAAGTGTGGTTCATGAACACCTGCAACAGAATCAGCTGGTTGCTGGGCCCCACCTAGATCAGCTGAATCAGAGACAGACATGAACAGAGAGAGAGACACACACACAGAGTGTGTGTGTGTGAGAGAGAAAGAGAGAAACAGAATCAGAGACAGAAAGAGAGAGAGAAAGAGAAAGGATGTGTTTTGGGGTGGAATGTCAGAGTCTGAATTTTATCAAGTGCCCTCAAGGTGATGTTCACGCTTTATAGGAATCCAGATTCTCCTGCTTTTCCTCCTACCTCAGCTGCCTTCCTTCTTAGTCTGGTCTGCTGGTTCTGTTTCAGTTGCTGATCAGTAAGTCATTGTAAGTACCACACGACTCAGTCCTTGGAACTCCTCTCCTTTCTATCTACATTCATTTCCCTGCAGTCTCTGAACTTTAAATACCATCTGGTCATTCCAAAATTTATAGATCCAGCTTGGCCATTTCCCTTGAAACCCCACTGCCTACTTGATACCTCCACTGAGTGTCTAATAGGTATGCAGTATGTAACATACCCAAAACTGAGTGTTCCTGGGCTTCCACGGTGGCGCAGTGGTTGAGAGTCCACCAGCCGATGCAGGGGACACGGGTTCGTGCCCCGGACGGGAAGGATCCCATGTGCCGCGGAGCGGCTGGGCCCGTGAGCCATGGCCGCTGGGCCTGTGCGTCCGGAGCCTGTGCTCCGCAACGGGAGAGGCCACAGCAGTGAGAGAGGCCCACGTACCACAAAACAAACAAACAAACAAAAAAAAAACTGAATGTTCCTGATCTTCGTCTCCAAACCTATCCTCCTTCAGTCTTCTCTTGACTCAGCAATGGCAAGTCCCCACCTCAGTTCAGTTACTCAAGCTCAAACGTGCATCATCTTTTTACATCTAACTTCCTCCCTCTCCCATACTCCCCAGATCTTCTCTGCTTTATTTTCTCCAAATTCCTATCACCATATAACACACTAAATATTTTACTTATTTTTTGCCAACTGTTTGTCACCCACAGCCCCATTAGAGGGACAAAGATTATTGTCTGAGTATTTTTTTCTCACTGCTATACCCTCAGTTTGTAGAATAATGCTCAGTGCATAGCAGACACTCAGTAAATATGTGTTGAATAAATGGAACAGTTCCTAACGCATAGTAGGCACTTAATAGGCTACAGTGTGAAAGTTTGTGAGAGAGTGAACGTGAACATGACCTCAGAGTCTACCTGCCAGGCAACAAGTAGACACTCTATTATTATCCCTTCCCATGCCCATCAAATGATTGATTACTGATATTACCAAACTATCAGCATCACCACCACCATCATTATCAAGGTACTGATGAGAAAATATCTAGTTGGAAAAATTTTGCCATAACAAATCATGTGTGTAGGACTCAAGAATATTTTATTAACTCCAAAAAAGCTCTATTTGAATCACATTTTTCATCTAAGCAATAGATTCAAATCTGGCAGACCTCAGTCTGCGTATATATTTGTTTGGCCTACACTATCTTAATTTTTTTAATGTAATGTCAATATTGAAATACAAGATTTCACGTAAAAATCCTGTTTTCCAGTTTATTCTGAATGATAAATAGATCTGACAGTGCTGGGCCTGCATTTCTGCACAATAGTTGTCAGCAGATCTATCAACGGCTCCCTCCTGACTGGGGCAGCTCTCTCCAAGTTGCTACAATTGCTATCCAGCCAGATTCATTCATTCACATTACCTTCCTGGTCTCTGTGGGCACTTGAGTTGGCAACTAGGACTCAAGAGCCTAGATTTTTGCAAAGAGAACTAGTCCTTAAGATCCAGACTCAGTGCTGTGAAACAAAGAAGGAAATACATAGGCTAAAAAACTATTCCTCTGGGGGAAATCCATTGGCTAAATGCTCCATCAAGTTTGGGGCTTACAATTTTTTAAACCAAACCAAACAGAAATGCTATACAGCATTCTAATGATCTCTTACTGGTGACATTCTGTGAGAAAAGAAACAAAAATACTTTTTTGGTTTTATCCAAAAGCATGAGTGAGGATTCAGAAGGCAGGAGAAGGCATCTCCATTACTTTCTAAGGAGTTTGCAGTGAAAAATCCTATCTCTCTTAAATTCAGCACACAGCATGCATTTAGTGACAGATGGTCATTCCAAGTATCATGGTCTGTTTCAATATAGAATGAAAAATAGAGAAACCTTCTGTTGCATAGCATAGGCGTGAGGCTTAAACACCTGTTTCAAATTACTGATACCATACACATTCTTTTGGAAAGCCCTGTGTTTTAAGAAAGTGAGAGATGCCACAGCCAACTACATTAAACTGAGTAGGCTTGGGTCCAGTGAGCAGTAAAAAAAAAAAAAAAAAAAAAAAAGAAAGAAAGAAATTTGTGCCTGCAGCTACTGGCAAACAGCTGATGGTACTAATGATATTACTGAGTGGAAATACAGTAAAAATCTATTGCTGCAGAAATCCTTTATATTCTCAAAGTTGTACTTAAAATAATGCTGTATATTTTACTTTTCATCTCTCTTTTCTTTTTGCTGTGTTACCTCTGGAATCCTCTTGAGGGAAAATTTTATGCTGATGTTTTGATGTTCTAATTAATAGAAAGATTAGTGACATTCTATTATTTTTTTTGTATGTCCATCAAATGATCTATTGCCAATATTACACTCAAGAAACTGAATTGCTAACATTTCAGCTCATCTAGCAACTCCATCTGAAGAAGAGATCTGAGTTCTTGTCAGTCTTCAATGAATTTGTCACTGCACTTTCCTGATTCCTTCAGGGAAACATCTGCCTACTTGAAACTCATAATGCAGCACTGAAGGGCTGCATATCATTCAATAATTAACCTGGAAAGATCGCTTGCCAATGGCACCATGCCATGACAAACAGATGTTATCCCTGTTACCTATCTGAAAAAGAGGTCAAATGTTCTGAAATAGACATATTCTACTTTCCACCTTGTGGGTATACTTTAGTCATTTAATAAGCTGTTCACCTTGCACTGTATGAAAATTAGAGGTAGTTTTCAGTTTATTGATTGACTAATTAGATCATCTTAAAAGCAGACTGATCTTTAGAATAATTATGCAGTTGAGTCTGACTTCAAGATTGGAGGGCTGCAAATAGCTTGTTGGAAGGCATGTCAATTGGCATTGCCTTTTACATCCAGGACAGTTCGAGTTATATGAACACTGTAATCAGTCTTGCCAAAACACACAAAAATAAATTCAATATAAATAAGTGAACATTTGAAACACACCGTATTTCCCATGTACAAATATGCAGGGTTAGATTATCACCATCGATCTGGCTGTACAAATTTCTTTAATCCTGTACCTCTGGGCAAATATTTAAAGAAATGATACTTGCTAGGCCAACAGCAATTTCAATGAACTAAAATAGTTATTTACTAAAATCTATCAAAACCCCATACTTGACTCTTAGTGAACCAAAAATATAATTTCTGCTCTTATATACATTACTCCTAAGTAAACTTAGTGATTATATTTATAAATTAAATCTCTTTAATTATCTGTTAAAACTTGAACCCATAGAGTGAATTTGTTTCAACATTAAAAAGAAAAAAAAAAACTTCCCCCTTTTTTACTTTTTTTCCTTAAAAATATTTTGTGTGTGATTTTTAAAAAATCAGACTATCAAAAAGATGTAAAATAACAGCATCCCTCTCAACTCCACATTCTCAATCCCCAGAGATAAGCAGTAATCAGACATTTTCTGTATCTCTCCCAAAATCTGAATGTCTATCTTAAGAATGATACTGTACTCACTGTTCCTTTTTATTTAACAATGTATTTTGGACAGTTTTTCATATGCTCATGTGAAGAGGGACCTGCTTCTTTCTGTTTGACATATGTATACTTTTCCACTGAATGTATATACCATATTTTATTTAAATATTCTGTTACTGATAGTCATTTTGTTTGCCTCCCATTTTTAGCTGCTATAACAATGCTGCAATGAACAAAAGATTGACTTTCTGATAGCATTACTTAAAAGTAGAATGAGTTTCTTTGATAAATTGAGGAAATTATCCACCCTTCTACAAGTGAGGAGAGCCAGAAGGGATTCTAGCTCCATGATGGTTGCAATCAGCCTCCCTCTTAGCATCAAGATCAGCCCACAGAAATTACTCCCAAATGTTCATTTATGCCCTCTTTGCAGGTCTCATCATAGTTACATCTATAAGCTAGGGAATCCCAGGGGTACTCAAAGCATATATATGAAGGTTTCACAGAGCTTCTCTCTTTGCTTATCTCTCTCTCACTGTGTCTGTCCATCTGTCTCTGTCTCTCTCTCTATCACAAACACACACTTCAAATAGATCTGTGGAATATTTTTAATTGTGATTGTATTCCATATTTTTTGTCCCCAAACCTCTTGTATGTCTCTTTAGTATTGGAAAAGCTTAAACGAAGCCAAAAATAGTCTGACTCACAGAAACTTTGGAGATGAAGTGCTCATGACATCATGGAAGTCAGAGCATGCATACGATCAAGCTAGCTCTAAAATGAACTTTTAAATAAAAATCAGAAAATACCTTTCTTCAGTTTCACAATGCCCCTTCAATTTATAACCTTGCTTTTAACAAAAGTTTTCTGATGGTTATAGGAGTAATATTATAAGGGGATACTGGGGGGAAATTAGCTTGTCATTGTCTTTAATCCAGTGACTTTTATCTTGAAAGGTCCTCTCTTGTCACCCCTTGTGATCTTCATGTATCTTATGATTCTCAGCTTGTGCCCCTTCCCAATTTCCTGTGTCAATCAGTCAAATCCACTGAGAGGCAGCACTCCTTTCTCCTGTGAACTCTCCATCTATTAATCAAAGGGCAATAGCACTCCTGCATTGCAGTCGGCAGCCTATGGAGTCAAAATTGGTTACTATGAATTCCAAATTTGAGCTGCTTACCAATTTGTAGATGACTCAACTGAGTCATAGCAACTTTTCTTTCATAAATGCACTACATCTAAAAGTCTTTTGAGGAAAGTGGTAACTTTTTAATAAGCCTCTGGATAATTAATGGTTATTGTTTTGGGCCACTTTCTAATATTATTTATATATATAAAACCCATGCTGCAATGTACATACATCTTTTCCCACATACCTGATGATTTCTTTATGCAAATACCAGGTTTGAATTATTGTCAGTAATCTCTTCAACATTACTATTCATTTGTTTAGTTTCAGTTAATTTTCTTTATTCTCCAAATCCTGGGTCTTGCTTCTGTATCTCCTTTTGTTATATCTGTTTGTTATTTAACAGGACTGTATATCTTTTATTTTGCCTTCACCATGATATACTGCTTGCCCTAAGCACAAACTAGAATAGGTTTCCTGGGTTCCTGTCCATTCCCCCCGCAACAAAGACTGGACTAGTTGTTTAGTCCTTGGCTGGAAAAAACTGAGTAGGAGCTTTGATAGCAGTTATTACTCTGAAAGGGAAAGGAAAATAGCATGACCCTTTGGATACACAACTTTGGGATAGAAAAGAAATAAATATAATGTATATTAGATGATGGGGATACCGCCTATTATAATACTTCAGGCCTCTACTTGCAATCGAGCTGTATATTAGTATCATCTGGTGAGATTTTTTAAATTCTTATGTTTAGGACATATCTCAGACAAATTAAATCCAATTTTTCTGTTGGTCAGATTTGGGCATCAGTAGTTTCTAAAACTACCCAGGTGGTTACGATGTGTAGCTACATTTGAAAACCAGTGTTTTGAGGTACAGTAAAGCAGCGATCTGATATAAAAATCTCAGGCCTTTGGAAAGGAAGGCTGTGCCCATTGTTAATTAGTTTAGAGATTTTAGTTAGGAAGGTGGAATTTCATTAGCACTGGTTGAATGCCTGTGATGTGAAAGAAACTGAAGATACATTGTTTCATTGGGTCCTACTTAAGTCCTTGAGGTAGGTGTTAGGGCTCCATTTTGTAGGTGGAAAAGCTGAGGCTCCAATAACTTGCCCAAAGCTGACAGACTGAGATTCTACCCCAGGACTACAGTGCACCAGGATCCAGCTCTTTTGTGCTACCCAATGCGATGCTTCACTGCTCTGCAAAGCAGAGGTGAACACCCATTGCCACTGCAAATTCAATCTCATTTCAGGCCTCCCAAAGGATCCTTGTCATCAGGTTTCATATCTGGCCCCTGGAAATTCTCTAGGAAATGAAGAAGCAAAGGAGTTCTAAACACACACAGACTTCTATTTTACTCAGAACAGCCATGCTATCCACAGGCTCTGTGTCTCTGACACTCTGATAACAGAAAACAATTTCTTTCTTTTGCAGGCTCCTTGGCATATCAGTCCTAAGTTTCTCATGTCACGTCCACTTCAATTTCAATTTTACCCTAGGACACATACACCTCAGCATGGTCAGCTCAGCAGCATAACAATGATGGCAAAATTGACCAGCCTTTAGAAGAGAGCTGGATGCAAAGGATTCCTAAATGCTTTCATGCATCCCTGAATCATCTGTTTTCAATGGAGTGATATTTTAGAATCGCCTACTCAAGTTGACACCAGTTCTGAATGGTGAGGCCTCACCCTTCTTATGAAGATAAGTTCCAGTGCTATTAGCCTCTTTAATACAGGCTTAGTACCAATGACACTATTTCTGCTGCTGCCTGGCATGGACAGATAGAAGAGTATTTTCCTTAGAAAATACTAGAAATCATTTTAAAAATTTAAGCCCCCCAATTTAATGAAGCCCAGTAAGCTACATACTTTGACTATCTCGCTCTGCCTTCTCATGAAGCTGTCTTTGCAGATCTAAGACTTAAAATTATTTTTTCAATTTCAGTAAAGCCCAGTTAAGATCTACCTAAAATCCTTTATCATTTCATCATCTATACACTGGGGGGAGTACTAGTATATACTTCAGATTTATTTAAAGATTAAAATGAGGGATGAGAGAAATTAAGGGGGACAGTAAAGTATGTTGTACTTAGTAAAATTGTACTTAGTTGTACTTTGTAAAATTCAATACATATTAGCATTATTCCCTCAATTTTTTATAATTTACAGAAATTCTCTTATTTAAACAGCCTAAGAGCAAATTTCATTCAGGGAAAATATTTCAGTAAAAACTTCCTCTCCTTGTAAATCTGATATTCATTTCTACCAAACAATGAAAGCTGTACAATCCACTGTACTTCCTCTTTACCCTAGCTACCAGGACTGTGTTATTTGTGTTAAATTATTCTTCCTTGAATCAAATAAAGATTTTACTTTTCCATTTATTTAAGTATACCTACACTGCTTTTCAAAGTTTTGATAATATGAAGCAGCATATGACAGAAGCATTAATTTAATAGAATAAAAGAATCTATACAAAACAAATAAATACAATTTATTAGAAAAAAAACAAAAAAGCATTTCTTATCCTTGAGCTCTGAGAGAAAAAAAAAAGCCATTAGGGTGTTAATGTAAGAGAAATTGAACCTTGACCAGTCTACCAAGTTGATGAATGGATGGAAAGGTTCTCACTCCCCTTTTGCTACTTGACTTTTGACAAGGACTTGACTTACAATGTCAATAATTTTATTGTAAATTGCCTCAATCCTTTTGAAAAAATGGAATATAGATGCATAAATATATAAACAAAAATTCTCTCTCTCGTCTTTATTTTCATTTCAACATCACAGAATGATAACCCACTCCAATTTCCTCTGTTCAATAAATACTATGTGCCAGCCTTTATCCTGGGCAGTTGGTTTAAAATAGTGAAGATCACAGGAAGGATCTCCTGAGAATGATATTCTAGATCAGATCTTTCCTTTCCAGTTGGAATACACCAATAAGCTAGGGTTGTACCAAAGATCGATCCTCTTAGTCTTGTGGGTGGCCAGGGTGTGGTCTGGGGATGCTGGGGCATTGAACTCCTGAGTCACACATCCAGTTGTGTAGACATCTCTACTTGTTGTTTCATAGGCATGCAAACCACTAGTCCATTTACCCCATATGCCACACAAATACACTCAATCCTCATTGTTCACTAATTCTATATTTGTAAATTCTATACATGTGTACACTCACTAAAATTTGTAACACCAAAATCAATACTCCCAGCTTTTTATGGTCAAACAGACATACACAGAACAGTGAAAAATGTGGGCCACCCAACACAAACATTCCAGACTGAGGTTAAATAAAGTAATGGTCTGCTTTCTTATTTTGCTTGCTCATACTGCAAGCAAGTGTCCTTTCTGTGGTCTATTTAGTGTCACATCTTTCACCAATTTTGCTGGTGATTTATTGTTTAATGTGCTCCCCCAGCACGGTGTCAAAATGCTAATGTTCCTAACTGCAGTATGCTTTACAGAAGGAAAAAAGTGTATTAGAAAAGCCTCCCTTGGACATGAGTTTTACAGTGCTGTTGGTGGTGAGTTCAACATTAGGAATCAACAACATATATTAAATAAAAGATCTTTAAACAGAAATATACATGAAACAAGTTAATGTATTGATGAGTTGATGAGAATACTGTGACCAGAGTCACATAGGAACCTAACCCTATATTTTCTGTAGGAGCAATGAGTCCACATTCACTAATTTAGTGTTCACAGTACCATGAATAATAAGAATCAACCGAATTATTTCTTAGATGTGCTATCATGTAAAAAGGTTTGTGATGAATTCTTCCAGATGAAAAAAGACAGACACAAGCAAATAAAAGCATTAATAAACAGGGTGGTTTCAAATATTAAATCCCATGAAGAAAATTAAACAAAGTAAAGAGAAGGAAGGTGACTGGGAGGAATGAGACCATTTAAGAAAAGATGGTCAGAAAAGTCCTCTTGGATGAGGTAACATTTGTGTTGATCCCTGAACATCTAGAAGAAGCCAGCCATAAAAAGATAGTGAAAAGAGGCAGAAGATTCCAGGCAGAGATAGTGAACATAAAATCCTTGAAGAAAGACTAGTCTTGGCAAATTCCAAGAACAGAACAGAAAGGCCAGTGTGGCTAGAACATAGCTTAGGGATAGGTGGGGTGGGAGAGGGTGGGGGATTTAGGGGCAGAAGGCAGGGGCTAGATCACAGAAGGAATTTGGGGCCATGGTAAGGAGTTTGTATTTTAAGAATAAACAGAAGCCATTTCAGACCTCTAGGCAAGCAAATGATATGGCAAGCAAATGATATGACCTGATAAACTTTTTTTAATTTTTATTTTTTATTTTTTTGACCATGCCGTGCAGCTTACAGGATCTTAGTTTCCTGACAGGGATTGAACCCACGTCCTTGGCAGTGAAAACACGGAGTCCTAACCATTGGACTGCCAGGGAATTTCCCTGATTAACTTTTTTAAAAGCTCCGTTTGACAGCTATGTGAAGAATGACTTGTTGCCAGGACAGGAAGAAAACAGAGAGCTGGTAAGAAGCTCTGGCAAGATCCAGATGAGAGATGGTGGTGGCATGACTAGGACTATAACACCAGAGATGGAGTGATGTGAGTGGATTCAGGATGCCGACAGCACTTGTGAAGGGAAAGCAAAAAACAGGAATTAAGAATGCCTCCTAGGTGTTTTGAGCCCTTTGAGAGTGGCACTTGGGGGAAGGATAGTTCTGAATGAATAAAATCCTGAATTCTGCTGGAGATGGCTAGAATGCAGTTTGAGATATGACTATAGAGTTCAGTAATCAAGTCAGAGCTGGAAATATAAACGTGGGCATCACTGGCATATCAGAGGCATTTAATTAAAGCCTTGGTACTAAATGCTATTACCTAGTGACAGGAGCAAAGAACTGAACAACAAAATTCTGGATAGAACAACATCAAGCACTAGTATAGGAGAAGAAAAGTCAGCAAAGAAAACCAAGAATGGATCTCCACATGAAGGAGGAAGGAAATTAGGGTTTAAAAATATCTTAATTCTCTCATAGGTACCTAGAATGACATAAATCTGGTTGTCTGTATTATACAAGTTTTATTATAAAACAGAATGAGCACTACGCTGGGGTATTGTTATTCTTGTTATCATTATTTGCTTAATCATTTCTGATATTAAGGATTTGATGCTACTAATGTGATAAATATGCTGTTAGAATTTTCCACTGGGACAATTCTCATAATTTTCTTAAGCCAACAAATATATAAAATGAATGTGTTCTATTATTGCAGATAAATTACTTACTGCCCTAAGTTGCTAGAGACCTTTAACTCTCAGGCAGTGAAAAGGAGCACAGCAACTAAGGTCATTCTCTCGGATGCATCGCTAGGGCCCACACACTATGTTTGGTTCCTAGATACTTGACATTCTCAATTGTTTTTGGCAGCTGAGGTTACCTATTTCTAAATTAAACAATAAAATGCTGAAACACGGCCACAGTTGCAGATGGACAAGTACCTTGAACGTAATGATAATTAGAAAAAGAATAATGCACAAAATTATCATCTTACAACAGAACTTAGGGGATTTTTATTCATTTAAAATCATTTGTTTTTCTAAACAATGGAAAACCAGGCTTGCTGCCATCAACAGCAGGCATAGCTCAGGGTTTGATAAAGATGAACATAACACCTTCACACAGCATCGTTTTACTCCATGTTGAAAACAACCCAAACCTGGGATGACTACTTTTTGGAAAAAGAAAATCCCTCCCCTCTGCCAGTACCCTGTGTGACCTCTCTCTGCCACCCACCTCTACCCCACACTCAGCTTGACATTCACAAGCTCTACATTCCCTTTCTTATTTTTTTTCATTTTTATCAAAGACAGTGTCTAATTTCTCCCTCTATCCTCAGCACCTAGCAAACTGGTCAGTAAATTGCAGGTTCTCATTAAATGTTGAAATAAAATGGTACCTTCCATCTACAATTGCCCTGCTTTCTAAAATCTTTTATGTTTTGATGCAGAACCTTCTACTCTTTCAATTTAATTAGTTAATTTATATTTGGGGGACTTTTTTTGCTTTTTAATGATCAGGACATATTTTGTAGTATCTACTATAGACAAGACCCTCAGTTTGGAATTGCAGCTGTTACAAAACTCCTACCCTTGAGGAATTAACAGGTTAATTGTCTGTTGAATAATTAAGATAATTTAAAAAACATCCAAAATAAGTGCCAAACACATAGATTATATTAAAGGTATCAGAACAGTTCACAGTAAAGAGATCAGCATGTGTGGGAGTCATTAGGGAACATTTCTTAACAAAGGCAGAATTTAAGCTAAATAAGGGTAAGACAGAAAAGAAATGCAGGGAATATCTTCCTGGAATAACAAATGTGAGCAAGGGTCCAGAACTGACAATGTATTGTCAGTTTAAAGGACTAATAAGTAAAACAGTTTGTGGAAGTAAAAGATCAATGTCCAAGAAGAAAGATGGAAAAGGCAAAACAAGAAAGACAAGTTGTGCTTGTGTCCTAGAAGACTGCTAAAAAAATTTTTATTGAAGTATAATTGATTTCCAGTGTTGTGTTAGTTTCAGGTATACAGCAAAGTGAATCGGATATTCATGAAGACTGCTATTTTTTATGCTTAAGTCCAGAATCTCTTTTAAAAGCAGCAGAGTGACTGCAAGTTTTGTATTTATTAAAGAGGGAAAAGAACAACTTGTAAGGTTTTAAGATGGTTTGCAAGAAAGGAGCTATTACTGAGGGCAGTGAATCCAGTGAGAATATGCTTAACATAGTATAGGAATTAGGAATAGTTGTGAAAACTTGTAGAATCCACTGCTTGATTAAATATGGCTGAAGGAGAAACATGAAAGCCAGCACTGATGTTTCCAGCTGGGCAGCTAGAGCAATGGAGACATTCCTCACAGATATATAAGAAAGTCAATACAGATCAAAGGGAGGTTTTTAAGGAAGGAAAGAGAATTCTAATCTAGGCTTACTGACTCTGTGGTTCTATTAAAGCAGCTCAATAAAGCCATTTTAAAAAAGAAAAGAAGTATTTGTAAAAACATCTGCCAAGAAGATAGAGATATAAAACTGGAGATTATAACAGAAATCTTTCCAGCCTCCCTGGAAGGTACAAGCAATCAATCATTTTTTGGTCTTATATTCTATGTATGTATGGAATAAAGGCTTGCTCTTCAGGATTTAATACATTTTAGTAATATTTTGAACTAATATCTAAAAGGAATCCCTATGGGTCCCTTTGAGCCAAAGAATAATAGACAAATTTCTCAACTCCAAAATACCTTTAAGGACCATTATTTCAATGGATATTTACTCAGAAGATTTAAAACAGCTAACAATTGAGGGGAAACGTAGTTCTGGAGAGGACACGAGTAGAGAAGACCTGAGTGTTTGCTGCGGTGCCCATCAGCCCTCTCTTCTTAGGCAACTCACAAGTTGATGGGCCTCTGTTTCTCAACGGCTTAATAGCAACATTAGGCCAGATAATCTAGAACATTCCCTCTAGTTCTAATCCTTGTTTCTATCAAATTCCTTTGTACTAAAGCAACAGTATCATAACTTATAAAGAAAATTATATATAAAAGGAAAAGGACACAGAAAAGCGAGATGAGAGGCTCTTTAAGAGCTACCTGTCCATCAAGGCAAGCTGCCTCCCTTGCACTGCTTCAGATTTGTTCAGAAAGCATTTTCTGTGTCTCCAATGATGAGGCAAGGTAATTAAAGGGCTGCTTAGACATGCAACAACAGGGATTGAGTGAGAATTCTAATATAAATAGGCATTAACATTACATTTTAATATGAGTGCATTTAATGAATAAAAGTCCATACATTTTTTTTCCTTAATGGGACTGATTCTTCCAGGGAGGAGTCAATGCATTCTGTATTTTTACTGCACTCATCAGGGAATAACCAGAGGGAGGGAAACAAAATCCACTGTTACTATTTAATGTTCCTGGTACTTTACTTATATAACAAACATAACCTCACTGAAGCCTCAAAACAGCCCTCCAAGATAAGTCCCATTTTGACATTAGACATTTTACAAATGAAAAAGCTGAGGCTAAAAAGTTAGAGTAACTTACACTGCCACTTGGTTAGTCTATGCTAGAGACAAGATTCAAATGCAGATTTAATTTCAAAACCCCTTTCCTTCCTACCTCTGTCATTACCTACATTTAAGGAATCAAAATGACTCAATTATAAAATACTCCAAAAGAGGCACTAGTTTAGAAGCCCAACTCTGACACCAGACTGCTTAGGAGCATATCTCAGCTGCATGACCTACCTAAGTTACCTAAATTCACTATGCTTCAATTAAAATGGGGATGATGATGATAAAGCCTCCAACATAAGGCCATTTTGAGAGTTAAATATGTTAGTACAAGAATTTACCTCCCCGTGCCTGATACATATAAATGCTAGTTACTATTATACCAGGCACTGAGCTAGATGTTTTATATACATTATTATATCTAATATTTACAACAATTTTATGAGATGAGCAGCATTACCATCCCCATCTTACTGATGAGGAAACCAAAGCTCAAAGAAAGTGAAGAACTGGTCCAAGATCACACTGCAGTAAGTAGTAGAGTTTGGATTTTAAACTAAATTCTCTGAAGTCCAAAGTTTCCATTCCTTCTAGTAAACCATATTTAAAACAGACTTCTTTTTCAAGGCAATTAATGGTAGACGCCAAAATAGAAAACCACCCGAATTTTAGGGACTTAAGTATTCATACCGATTGGTTGGTACCTGTGTCACTCACCTTGTTAATTATTTTTAACATTAACCCTGCTTGGGGCCAAGCTGCGGTCTCCCTCTGTTGACTTAGGAAGATTCCTTGACCAAACCTCTTTTGCCTTTTAGTCTGAATTGGATTTCTCTTACTCCAAGCAAAAATATCTAATTGATTTGTTGAATAAATACATATTGAGCACTCACAACGACTAGATGATACTCTAGGTGCTGAGGCGAGAGTGGTGCACGAAATTGACTGACTGCTGCTATGGAATGGGATTTACAGAAAAGCCTGATTTTTGTGACTACAGTCCCAAATCCAATTTATACCATGGAAAGTTATTTCAGCCTATTCTTCAGAATTTGAGATCCAATAGCAGAATTCAGTGTTGAATAACTGAATGAATAAAGTGTTTATTCTGCAACTCTTACCATATAATGAACCTTAAGAAACAAGGAAAGGGCTTCCCTGGTGGCGCAGTGGTTGGGGGTCCACCTGCCGATGAAGGGGACGCGGGTTCGTTCCCCCATCTGGGAGGATCCCACGTGCCGCGGGGCAGCTGGGACCGTGGGCCATGGCTGCTGGGGCTGCACGTCCGGAGCCTGTGCTCCATGGCGGGAAAGACCGCAGCAGTGAGAGGCCCGCGTACCACAAAAAAAAAAAAAAAAAGAAAGAAAAGAAAAGAAAAAGAAACAAGGAGGAAGCTGATTTTTATGTGGGTTTGTTTTGACAGAATTAGAGCCATGTATTGATTGAAAAAAACAGCAGCGTGTCACATTTAAAAAAAAAGAAAAATACAATCCCTCAGTGAAAAGCAGAACACAATATTCCATAATTCTCTTGAACACTGGCAGTAAAATGTTTATATTCCTTCTTAATAAGTAGCAAGTCTGCAGTTATTATCGCCAGCACTATGCTAAAATCCCAAAGGGGGACTCAAAAAAACAATATTTTTTAAAAAATAATGAAGCATTAAAATTTTCCTAAATAATCTGGTTAAAGTGCTCAGAAGTGAAAAAGCTTATGAAAAAGTAAGTGTTGTCACAAGTAGAGCCTTTTCTTACATCCTTAAATATGTGTTTAATAACTACCTGTTAAAACTGTGTATGTAAATATAAAGAAAGCCCCTTGAGATGTGGAGATGCAAAAAACTTAAGTCAGCAGTTGAAGGATATGTCAGTTCAATTAAAGATAAAATAATGTTTTGCCACATTTAAAATACACTTAAATATCATGTTTCAAAAGGTTATTTTTTAAATTCATTTTCCCTCTGGAAAAAAAAATCCCAGTATCTTTTATTTTTTTAAACTATAAAGTTTCAGAGGCTTTAAAAATAAAAGTATTTCTTGGGCATCAAAGTGTTCTATGCAAAATACATATTTAAATTACATTAGCTTTAATAAATAAGACATGAATTCAATCTTTGCTAAATTACATGTTCCTTCACAAATTATGGTGATGATGTTAGGTAAGCACTTCTAAAATTAAAGTATCCAATACTCAATGAGTCCTAAGTTAATGGTTCATCCCTAAGATTAATGACAGGCCAGGATTTTTATTTTCTTTTCACTCAGCCATAAATGTTGAGTTTATAAGTTCTTATTTTTGTGCCAAGAGAGTCATATTTAGAGAATTTCTTTTCACTGTGCTGGAGCATCTTGTCTTAAACTGTCATTATACACCACTCATCACTATCAGTGGCAGCTGTAACAGCAACAGCTGCTCCTGCCTCAGAGAAAAATTCTCCAGCTTCAGGGTTTAGATGCTGACCATCCTATCATCTCTGTGCCACTTATTAGGCTGTCAGTTTGGTTAATAATGAGAATTTCCAGCGGGACTTTAAATAACAATATCCCCTTATTTTATAAGTATGAGCTGGAATCGTGGCTCCATGAGTTCCTCAGCTATTCTCACTCATCCCCTGCCAGGTCTCTCTTCCCCATCCCTTAGGTAAATCCCCCATTCTCTTAGTCCAAGATGACTGCCCAAACTCCAGGTACCATATCCTATTCCAGGTATCAGATGGCCTGCCTCTTTCCTTTAAGATTCTCCAAACGTCACAAACAATACTTGCATCTAAAACTCATTGGCTAAAACTCTGTCACATGACTAAGCCTTTATTGCAGGACAAAATGGAGTGGGTAGACTTTCACCTCATTGACAATATGTGCAACTGAAATAGAGGTTATTTCTAAGGAGGAACAGAAGAATGGATAACCAGAGGTCATTAGGACAGCCAGGAGGCATTTGTATAAAACTTTACACTTTTTAAAAAGTGCACATTCATTATCACACATGAAGAAGGAAGAGCATACTTTACTTCCATTTTATTGATAGAATCTGAACCGAGTCAAAGGCAATGTTGTACAGTGGGGACCTGGTTGGGAACCTGGCTGAAATTCCATGTGTAGAGAAAACTGGTCCACAGTGTAACAGAGGGAAATAAAAGGGGCAGAGATAAAACAGGGGTAAACTCACTTTTCCTTGAGCTAATTTAGTGTGCTTCTGTTCTCACCACCAAAAAGACACTGAGGAGAATAGGCTACCAGGGACACAAAAATAGGGAGAAAGAGAGCTAATGTGTTTTGAACACTTGCTTTGTATCAGGTGCTATGTCACTACATTATGCCTTAAACCTTACAGAGAGATTGCATCCACGAGTTACTCATCAACAAAGCAATGGATGTAGGCAGGTAACCTATTTCCAATGGCAAGGAAACCAATCTTTTCGTGTTGGGTTCCATACCAGCATAATGAGGAGAAACCCACATAACCCACACCAGCTCCCACCAAGTATTTTGTCCCATGCAGATCAATAATGTTTGGGCTCTGTGGCTAAAGTGATTTTCTCACTCAACACTTGTTCCTAACCAGTTTCTCTTGCTGTCCTCTCTCAATGAGCCTGGAAACATAAACATTTAATTTTAATTTCACTCAAAGGAAGTCACATTACAGTCCTGGATAATCCTATAAGTGAACATCATTGGGAAGGGCTTCTCTTCCTAACTAAAAAATAAGTCCATTGGAGGAGAATGAGTTTGGCTTTTCTGCATTCTACCTTTCCAGATCCTTAATGCAAGGTCTACAGGTTCAGCAGCCATCTTGAAATCATGAGGAAAAAGTCACCCACTAAGAATGTCTAGGAGGAACAATAGAAAATACCTCGGTTCCTTGAAGGTATTTTGAGTAACTGAGCCAATCTTTGTCTATTTTGGAATTCTTACTACTTGAAAAAATAAATATTCAGCATTCAAGTTACTCTTGGTCTTTTCTGTTGCTTGTGGCTAAATACTTTCTTAAATGAAAAGGTGTCTTCAAAAGCTCTTCTGGCTATGATGTTAACCCTGGGATCCAGTAAGATCATTGTACTCAGTTCCAGAGACTGCTTCTCTATGTTACCACCCCCTTCCCAGGCTACCTTCAAGTTTCTTCTGCCTCCCTTCTGCTGCCCCTGCTGCACTGACCACCATCAGAGTTGCCATGGGCTGACTGGTTTTTCTGGCTTCAAAAAGCAAGCTTTTCACCAAGAAGGGTGTTACTCACACAGTGTCTAGACATGTGGAAAAGCATATCTTCAACTTTCCTGAAATTGGACCACTTATTACTGCTTTCCTTTTCTGTATGGACCAGGTACCACAGAAAACCAGACACTTGGCTACTGTAGTTTCTACGATCCCATCCATATGTGGGTTACCCTTTCCTTCATCACTCAAAGTAGCTGCCACTCCTATGGAAATTCACAGACACACACACATACCAAGAGCTAGATATTTAGAGATGCTACTTCCATTTTTGTTTTGAGGTCATCTTTAAATATAAAATTGATAGTTAAATTCCATGACAATCTCATAGGATTTTAAATACTAGCCCCACTCTGAAAAAAATAACACGCCTAAATTCAAGCAGCTAGTAATTGGAGAAGACAGGATTAAATGCCATATATGACCCAAAATGTTTTATTTTTCCACTTTATTTCATTTCCTCCACTGGCTGGCATACCATTTCTGTTTCTAACTAAATTACAATTGAAAAGGAAAAAAAAAGAAAAGTTAAATGACTTTTAAGGCAGCAAATAAGTGTCAAATGAGTGATACAGACAATAAGTTACCCTAGGAACTCAGAGGAAGAATAAATGTCAAAAGGAAGATTGTTTTAGTACTTAACAATCACCAATAAGATGAGTCATAATTACTTTCCTAAATAAGATTCCAACTGTTTGTCACAGCTCATGTTGTCCTACGAGTAGTTCTCTAGCAAGTAATATAGTCACAGAATGAACAGATTATTCAACTCTTTTCAGGCTACTTGAGACTGATTTGCAGGAGAGATAATCCAAGCTGCATAAACCCAAAATAGAGGAAGCAGAGTTGCTGGACAAACTGGGGTGTGCCTCAATGATTTTTCACCTGTTGCTATTCAGGTACCATCCATCCCAATGTGACCTGTGTTGTGTCTTATGATAAAGAGCTCTGGAATTTGTGACAGCATGCTTCACAGAATGAGTGGCAGTTAATAAATAAATGTAGATACTTAGGAATTAAATTTGCTCAGGAGATATTATCTTCCAGTATGAAGAGTCATGGACAAAGTACTGAATTTCTTTTGTTTTCTCTTTTAATAAATATTAACTGTCTTTTATGTGAGACACTGTGCTAAGATTTGGACATTCAAAAACAATTGAGACTATCTTTTTGAAAAAACGTTAAAAAGAATGAAAGGGATAGGGAGAGAGAAATGGAGGGGGAGGGAGAGAGAGAGAAATAATAAAACATTTAATATTGAATAAATATGAATGAATGGTCAATTCCATCCAGGCCTTTTTTTTTTTAATGGTAGAGGGAGGATAAATTTGTTCATTTATTTATTCAACAAATTATTAAAAATTGGGGCTGGAGGTACTATCTTTAAAAAGTTAGATTTCTGTCCTAGAAGATATATGGTCCAGCAGAAGCAGGAAGGAGTCAAGAATGTCTTCATGGGCAGTAGTTCCTTTCCTGTTTTTTTCACATGCTATATTTTATCTTTAAGCAGGTCACATAATTACCTGGGCTTCAGTTTCTTGATATGAAAAGAATTAGCTTTCCCTGCCTTTTCTAGCATGCCAGGTTTCTGAAAATATCAAAAGAAATAGTGTTTTGAAATAATTTTTAAACTGTAAAACATTTTACAAATAGAAATGGATTTTTCTTTTCCCCTTGGCCATTCTTCATCTAGTGGAATTTAATACCGAACAAGAAAATTATATGCTAGCAAATGTGAGTTCAGCACTGTAAACTCACTGTCAACACTCAGAAAATCAGATAGAATAAATGTGAAAAGCAAGCTTTTCTAGCTTTTGGCTGATGGCAGTTTATCTTCAAAGGCTTTGCCATAACATATCAAAACAAAAAACACCCATCATGGCATCCATATAATAAGCCATCTGCCCACTTTCCTATATATATGACTACATGAAGTTTAACCTCAAACCTCTTAAAAATATACCCCATTTGGTTTGAAATGTGGTAGCTGTGCCAAAGCACATAGAAAAGACTACTAAATGGTACACTTCTATGATTAGACACCCAACTTCCTGGAAGATTTAGTACCCTCCAGACTGAAGGTCCATGAACTCCAGGTAAAACTCCATCTCCTGCCAAAAGCAATGGTATTTTTGAAATTTTGTTTTAAGTCCCCACTGTGCACATCATACAATTTATTTCTTATTAGACTGCCTAAACTTTGCTCTTCTAATCTGGAAAGCTTCCTTTCCTGGAACAGTCCCAGGAAGACACATAGATACTCTTACTGTAAAGCATATAAACAGACCAAGTGCCTCTTTCAATCAGCCCAGCAGAAGGCAATATCATCATCTCAGATATTCATATAGGAACTTGAAAAACTCAGGAACTTAACATTTTTGAGTTAAAATCTTTTTTAATTGTTGAGGGCTAAAGGAATTTTTTAATTAAAATTAATTTTTTTAATTTTTATTTTATATTGGGGTGTAGTTGATTTACAATGTTGTGTTAGTTTCAGGTGTACAGCAAAGTGAGTCAGTTGCACATATATGTATAACCATTCTTTTTCAGATTCTATTCCCATATAGGTCATTACAGAATATTGAGTAGAGTTCCCTGTGCTATACAGTAGGTCTCTATTAGTTATCTATTTTATATATAGTAGTGTGTATATGGTAAAGGACTTAAAATTTTTTTCTCTGCCTAATTAATAAGGGTACAGGGGACTCAACACATGATTCTGCCACTTACGTACCATATGGCAAGATACTAATCTCTTTAAGACTCAGTGGCATCACTTATAGAATCTGGTTCAGGGTGTAATGACCATTTTTCTGACTGAGGCAAATTTCTCACTCTTCTCAGCTTCTTGCCCTCACCCACTGGTAAATTTAAAGCTGACGTAGCAATCCATGGCTTGTCAGGTAAGGGAAGGGTAGGTAGTATAAGGTTGGGTGGAAGATACGTTCTGAAGGAAGTCATGGGAAAAGGCAAGAGGAACTCAGTACAGAGCCTGTCAGTCAATAACTTTCTATTGTCAAGAAGGAGATGAAGATTAATCATGTCCATCAAAGAGGGAAGGAGTAATCACAATTAATGGTCAAGAAAAGCAGGAGTGAGTAATGCAGATTTGCAATAAGTAGCTTGATACAGGAAACTAGTAGAAAAGTCCTAATTGATCCTAATAAGACACTGACTCCTTGCCCTTGACTTAAGCACATCTTATCCAAAGTTGGGAAGAATGTAAGAACAAAGTCAGGGTCAAGAGAATATAGGTAAGTGGGCAAAGCAGCTGCACCAAGAAAGAGGAGAAACCTATTTTGTAATGGTTCGTCTTCAACACACTTCTATTTGTCTTTGTTTTGATTATGTGTTCGGGTCTACTGTTAGACTACAGATAACCTTGAAGGCAATAGCTATATACGTACACTTTACAATTCATTCAACAAATAAATATTATTTACTCATAGGATTGGAATAAGATATGTACCAAAATACACAATAGAGTGTCTCACCTACCAAGATGCTTAGACTCTAATGAGGGAGATATTACTTACATTCAAATAACATCAGATTAAGTGAGCAAAAAAGAGAAACCAAAATGCTGTAAGAATTCAAAGGAGACAGAGCTCTCATCCCAGCTCAGATACTGGGATGACTCATGGAGGCAGATCAAGCTGAGCCATAGAGGGTAGGAGTTCAACACACAGACATGAAGATGAATAAAAGAATGCACAGAGGAGGAGAAGCCAAAAACTCCAAAAAAAAATAGTTTTTTGAAGTAGTACAGAATAAGCAAAACTTCTTAAAGGAGAAATTGGAAGGTGAGGCTGAAAATCAAGGTACCTAATAATCAGAATCAGATCTTTTATTTTAACTCAGTTAAAGGCAATGAAGAGCTTAGCATAGGTCTAAGTGTGAGTTAGTGCAGATCGATTCCTTAATTCCCCTATAATTAGAACATGTCTGTAGAGTTTACTAAACACAAACCATGACATGGACATTGCTCCAGATATTTAGAGAAACAAAGTATTTTCAGGACAAAGGAACCTCATTGCTTGCACAAATGATTTCACATACAATTTCCTCCAGCTCTCCAGTGATAATATTGCTTAAATGTTTCCAAGGATAGATTATAAATATATCTGTCACAATAGAGAGGTGCTGCTGATCTAAGTTGTAACACAGGGGTTGACAACTGGTTCATTCCTCCTGGTATTCACATACAGAAATTGTAAAGGGTGTGACATTTGATATTAAGTTCTTTGTCACCCGATTTTCATGTTGCAAGAAATTTAAAGTGGTCATATCAGCTGGTTTTGAAAAGGAATTTATGTTAAAGATTGATTACCAAAGAAAAGTGAGGTGGATACAGCAATAAAACAAAATGGTTTTGCAGGCAGCCTTAGGAAAGATAAAGAAAACTTAGGTCAAATATATCTTGGCTCCCAGCATCAGGTAAAAGATGTGAAAAGAGGGAATGGCAAAGCCAGAAGACTCTATTCTGCCATATTTGCATGAAATTATGAAGAACAGAACTAAAAAAAAATCAAACAACTTTGTGTTATATGAAGAGCTTTTGAGAATTCTATTGGATAAATCTGGAAATCTGTCTAATCCGGATAAACAGAATACAATTTTTCAGTAGGGTTTTCTTCCCACATTTCAAGCATAGAAATATTCTGATTTTCTGAGACAACGATGAGACCCAGAAGGCATAAGACTATAATATTAAGTCACAATCATCCTTTAGTATTTTATTGAGGTCAAGATAAAACCATGTCCAATGAATAAGATAAATGTAGTAAAACCATACAGAGGTACAGCAGTCAGAAGGAAGTTAAATACTTAAGTTTTCCTCCATGTAGAATGTTATTTTTACAGTAGTGTAACCTAATTTCTGAGTTATTTAGGTATTACTAATTTACTTTATTTTTCAAAACTAATCTGTGACTTTTTTTGCTATAACAACATCAATATTTTACATCTATATTCTTTGTTATAAAAGATCCCCTGAATCATAATTCTTTAAAGTTATTGTGGAAGGATAATCTATTGAGCTATTATCTGTGTTTAATTCTCCTTGTATCTTCTTTTTCTTCCCTTTAAAAAAAAAACTGGTTGGGTTTGAACTCTATAGTTGCCAGAAGAAGAATCTCTACTTTTTTTTTTTTCTGAAAATCTAGGTGTTTTAAGGGGAGTATGCCAGATTATTGCAGAGAGGGAAAAAAGACAGAAGCACACCTAAGGTGAGGAGAAATATTACACATTAGTTCCTAGATTAGGGAGAGAAGACTGTTCTGGAAGTATCACTACCAAGGTTTTTTGTCTTCTCAGAGATGAGAATTGGCTGTGTCTCAAAAGGAAATGCTTGCTCAGTAAATCTAGGGAGGCTGGATGTGAGGTACAAAGCCCTCAGCCTCAGCAAAGGGTGTCAAGAGACCTTGTGGGCCTAGACAATATGATCACCAAACTCATGGGGACTGATATATCTCACTCTGTATTAGATTCGCCCAAACTTTACAAGACCTGGAGTTGGTGAAAGGTAGCTGAGACAAAGAAGTGTGATAATGACTAAGACCGAATTTCCCATCAACCCAATGAGAGCTAGAATGAGAACTTAAAGTCGGATTCATTGTTATTTATACAAAGCAGTGTCATTTCTTGCACATCTACTTCTTCAGTACAATTTATACCTGTTATTGAGCACGTGAATCATGTAGCACAAATGTGCTGTCTTATTTCTTATCATTTAATCAAGAGTTGTAGGATTTTGAAGCTGTAGAATTTTGAAAGAATACCTTGGTTTTTACCTCTAGTCTAACATTTGGGAAACAGAATATTAAAAATAAAAGAAAAATTCCTTTCTTCCTAAAAACAATGACTTTTACTTTACAATTTTCTCCATCAGAATGGATTTAGTTATGTTTTTGTGTTTTCTACCATCCATCCTTACTTGCAACAGATGTATGCAAGAAACTCCCAATTGTCATCGTTAGCTATTCTTAGAATGAATACTTATCATTATTTTCATATGTCCAGGAAAGTTCCTCTTTTGAAGGCACTTATAGTGAAAAAGATTTTATTTAAATGAGCATGGATGTCTGCTAAGAAAGTCACAATGCTCTTTAGAAACTATTGGGAGCCACCAATTCAAATATGGAAATCAACACTGCACTCTGAGGCTATTTTGTTCTAAGTTCACCATTATGCTCAACTACTTTGTTAGTTCCCTAGGAGATGCATCTTCCCTTTGTTTTTCCTAAGCAATAATTAAGTGTTCTAGTGCATTTATTTATGGTATTCAAACCGATGAGTTAATAGGAGAAATATGCATTTCCAGTTATTAGGACATAACCATTTAGTCACTAACTTGCAATAAGATCTTAGACAATTTGTAATTTCCTCGACTTCAGTTCTCTCAACTGTAGCAAAAGTGAGTATATGTTTGCTAACATCCCTCACAGATGTTACACTAAAATTCTTTGATTTTACAGTAACCAAAGCAAACCAATCTTCTGTAAGAAGCTCTGAAGAAGCAGCCTTAGAAAGTGAGGATAAGGAGTCTGTCCATCTTATGACATAAAAATATGATTGTTCTCCAATATCTGAATGATCCTCCAACAAATCTGAGGACCTCAGAATTACTCTTATTTTTATAACAATTTCCCCAAGTAACACATTCAACTATATTTTGTATTCAAAAGTATTAAAGGGTAGAAAGAATAAGGCAGGAAATATTATCCAAAAGTTGGAAATAAGGTAGAATGATATGGATGAGTTTTTAATATTATGATAGAGCACTTTCTAATAATCTCACCTTATTATTTTTACTCTCTTGAGGAAATGTACCTTTGTGTGACACACTATCCATAAGTGATTCAGGCCTAAGCATTTTACAACCCTATAAGTCAGGGGGTAGTTTATATGAAATTGATGAGGGATGATCTTTTTCCCTTGCCTGGTAGAGAAAATAACCCCAAAGTTTATGGTTACATTGTCCTATGGGATATAAACCTTATTTCATTATTTTCGGCACTGATTATAAATCTCATTTCCTCATAGCCTCTTCAGATCAATTCTTGTCATTCTACCTGTTACCTCATTACTGACTCAAAGAAAACTTTAACCCACGTTGGTTATCTGTTTGTATGAGATTATGTTGCAAACAATTTGAAAACTGTGCTTTCAGAAGTGGGATATTCCTGGAAAGAATAACTTATTTCTTTGCAAAAGCCCTAACAAAGCCACCTCTAGGCCAATTCTCTACATTTTTAAAGCTCCACTTCTTTAAAACGAGTTTAATAGATGACACTGATCCCATTTCCACGTGCTCTGTAACCACAGAATTTGGTTTCTCAGTCTCTTCACCTATCTAACACAGAGCTTACCTATATTAAAAAGACTTTCAATTTCTGAGAGAATTGGCTCTTCTTTCTCTCCTTAGCTTAAACCGAGACAAATTGATAATTCCCCCATTATAATAGTATCTCTTTATTTTTTATTTAACAGAAAACAGCTTGTCTCCTTAACAGTAAAGAATGAAGTGACAGAAAATTAATGAGTTTCTATATTTAAAGTAAACATTTTGTTGCCAAAGCAACCAGAATCTACAATTATATAATGCAGATCATCTCCTATCATAAGAACACAACCAGATATGTGCCGGCAATGAACTGATCTTGGAAATTATAATAATTGAAAGAAATGAAAAAATGACATTTTACAATTTACTGAAGAGCACAGTAATATCTTAAAGTGATCATCTGTGCCTGTTATTTTTATCCTTATGAAAATGAAAAAAAATTTTTACAACATGGCTTTAGACAAAGAAGAGATGACTATAAAAACATAGGGGACCCAGAAGGAAATCACAAATACTTTAAGATCAGCCACACCTACTCACATGGCAAAAGGTGCTATGGTAACTCCCAGATTCACTGCTAATAAAGTTGACCCTCGCCTTCATTTTACTTCAAACTTTGGACATGTGAAGTACAATAGCCATGATCAAATTACTGGAAGTATGTAATGCACAAATATAACGTCAGAACTGTAAAGAAACTAATGACTAATAATAATATTTTCAGTTGAGATTGATCTAAAAACTTGTTAAAACTTGCCTGTGTAATGTGATGGTTGCTTTTATTGTCATGGTGTTTCTTAATTTTATTACTTTTTTAATATCTCTAACTCTTTTAAAAAAGCCTTTCAGTTTCTTTTTTGTTTGAATGTTAAGTTGAAGGGACAAACAAGTTCAGTTATGGAAAACTAGGCTAAAGTCTATAAATTCTATTCTATTATAGTCCTGGTCAAATGTAAAGGGGTTAAGTATTTTGTTATTCATTTTAACTACTTTGAAAATTTATTTTCCTTAAATTCCCCTAT